>NC_141146.1:136549496-136849496 GCF_053477565.2 Lygodium microphyllum | reverse complement strand
TGTACTCTTGAGTCCTTAGTAGTTAGGATGAGCAAGGCACAAAGCTTTTTTATGCATTTCTAGGGTCCTTTCTCCTTGTAGGAGGAGTAGATATCCTTGGCTGGACAAAGCACTAGGGTGACTTCTTTTGAGATTTTATTGGCATTTAGGATACAATCATCTGCTAAAGATATGCTTGAACCTTTACTAGCTACATCAGTGTCTGAATTCCATTGAACTGTATGGAGTATCTACTTATTCACAAGCCACACTGCAATGCATCACAATCAACATTTTGGTGTTTTATTTTAGGCTGCATCGGTTGGGGGAGGTGATCCGGGGAAAGGAAATGCATAAGGTAGAAAAAGAGAGCAGTATGCAATAATAAAGCACACAATAAAGCAAATCTTGAGTGTTTATACATAATGCATATAATTATTAGTGACATGTTAACAGGCTGATTTGGTTATCCGTGTTTGGTGACCTTGTCTCTGGTTCAATTGTTGAAAATCTATTTTCATACCATTGGAGTGTGAATGTGAGGTTTGAATTCTGGTTTTTAAATCACTTGATCTAGATGTTACATGCATTAGAAAACTGGTTGTCCTACTTTTAAAATAAGAATGCTTCTCACAATTTGGTACTGCAGGAGTTCATGGAAGCAAGGCGTACCACTGGACTAAATACTGCACCACCATGCCAATGGTCCCCTCATCCACCTTCAGAACTGAAGGGTGCCCCTGCTCATGCATTGGATGCAAACTCAGGGTTTGTTTCATTTGGTAAGGATCCTGGGCTTTTCAATTTATATTTCATATCTATGAAGGTTCATGCTCAGTATTAGCAGTTTGTTGATTTATGGACATGCCAGAAAATGATGCCAATTTATGCTGATAAAGTTCCCCATGAGTTGCCAGCTTTTGTGGACATTTCCCAGCTGGATTTCCCTTGGCAATCTTGTGATTACCTGATAAATGCTATGGCATTTATTGTAGCTTTCTTGAAGTAAAGAAAACTGATAGGGAAAAGAACTCTCTTTTGCTGCAGGAGTAGTTTACAGAGCATAACTTTTCAGTTATGTTAGCTCATTGTTGTCAGGTATGAAAGGTACGATACGGTACGGTACGATAAAATACGGTACTAAACAGTACCTTAAGATTTTATAAGGTACGATATGATATTAGTACGAAAAAAAAAAAACTTGATTATTTTGGACTAAAGATAATAGAATAGATATTTCAAGTCTAAATAGCAATGCTATTAGAGTATATAAGATGAGTACTTGAGGGTAACATGCCAAAACCTAATGCTGCATGCGCAACACGCGCTACTGCTACCTACAACTTATAACTACATAGATGGGAGTGGATACATCATACATGCATGATCATACAAATAAGAAGTGTGGGCTTGAGAGAGAGAAAGTTGAGAGAAATTGTTTGAATCTCAAATAACCTAATCTCATGGGAGAATCATATTAATATAAGGAGCATTTAGCTAGTCCCAAACTGCAGTTCAAATGGGAAAGATGTATCTATTAAGTTGGTACCTTATGGTACTAATACGTAAGGTACGGTACCTAAAGTATGGTAATAGTATGAAACCTTTCGTACGTGGTACTAGTGCAACTATGTGTTAGCTGGTGCTGCCCTTGCCAGGCCTGGGCTCACCATCTGCAGCTGCACCCTTCTTGCCTGACCTTGCTGTTTCCTCCTTTGTGACAGCCCTTCCTGTCCACAATCAGGGTGGTTGGATAATCTCTACTCTACTGATCATTACCCTCGTCACCATCATCCCATGTCATGCCCACCCCATCATATCATGTTCGTCAGTGTAATAGTGAAACACATTTCAGGGTCACTGAAACGTGAGTCGAAGCAACCCAACTTAGCCGCCTGTTCTATTTTCACTCACTTTGTATCGTCTCTTGACACCCCAAAAATCTGCTCTGTTTGCATCTTCTCTCTTCAAACTCCTCCTAGACAACCAGGGTTCAAAAGAGGAACTGGCTGAAAGGGCTCAAAGACTCTGAATCAAGTTTAAGGAGGCCTATGGTGATGACCTAGAGCATACATCCTTTTAGCTTGGGGACAAGTCATAACTGCACCCTGGGGATGCCAACCTCAACCACTCCAGAAAAGCTTGTGATTGCCAAAACATGAGCATTTCTGGATGCAGCAACAACCAAATAAGGATAAAAAACTTTCATTCAACATAAACTCTCCTTGCAAAGTGAATTACCTGCAGCAGCAGTTCTACCTGTCCATTCGATGTGAGATTTGGGCTTCTCTCCAACTAACAATCAAATTTGTAGCAAAAAGACAAATAGGAATAGAACCTTGAAGACGTGTCAAAGTCTTATCTTCTGCATGATTGCTCAGTGATCAAATGCATTTTGTGCAAGATTTATGTATAAGTAGTGAATATTTTAGTCCAAGGTTGATATCGCTTATAGTAAATTTCTACAAGAAAGAGCCAATTCACATGGCACTACTGATAATGAACGTTAAGAACATTAGGTGCACCATGCGAATAGAGAACTTCTGATATATCCAATTTGATACATTTCTTATGTTTCTTAGTTTTCCATAAACACTCCATTTCCTTGGACATAAAACTATCAATTTCCACTTTGGGCAACAAAATCTGTAGCAATAGAAGGTGCATCAGAAACAGACTTCGCCGACTCCTCCTTGGCAATGCGCTTCTTACATTCTATGATGTAGTGACCTAGCTTCTTACAATAATGGCACTTGCCCTTTTTGGATTGTGTGCCCCCTTGCTTCTTGTTGCTATGTGAAGTACCTAAACTTGTAGAACTCTAAGGAGCATTTCTAGACTAGCTGCCCTTGCCTTTCTATCTTGCCATGAACGCCTGTTCAGAGGCTACAACATCCACTCCATAGTTCTTTCTTGTTTGCTCTTTTTCTAGGAGTAAAGTAACTAATTGAAGAAAGATAAGTGGTTGTGGAAAAATTCTCATGGTGAGATTCAAGGCCGCGTGAAAGGCCAAATAGGAGGGCGGCAAGGAATTCAAAGTAGTAGAGATTATCTATGCATCAGAATAATACTCATCTACATTCATGAATTGCTCATGCAAGTCTTGAATTTTGTTAAGATGATCCTGGAGGGCATAATCTTCATCCATCTTCACATTCTCAATCTCCCTTTTCAAGGAAGAGATGTGTCTCTCATTTTTTGCAGCAAACATTTACTCAAGTGTGAGCCATGCTTCTTGTGAAGAAGCAACAGACTATGTATGTGGGATTATGGATGACTGAATTGTTGATGCAATCAGTGACAATGCTTGAGAATCCCGTGTGTCCTGAGCCTTTTGTCCAGTTGATCTTTGAGGAAGTGGCTGAGTTGGAGCTGGCATTTGACCACATCCTCCTTGGAGAGGTGTTGCAGGAGCCACAACTCTAGGACAGACTTCTTCACCACTAACATACTCCCAAAGATTTTTTGCAATCAGCACACATTCTTCATAATGAAGGACCAAAGAGAATAGTTATTGCCGTCCAATCTATCCTCCTTGGATACATCGGTTAATACATCACTCTGTCCTTGATTGACCATGATAAATGCCAGTGCTTTTTAAAAAAACACAAGCAAGAACCAAAGTTGGAATAACCAGGAAATCTGCAAATTTTCAAAAATCATAGTATACACCAAGCTGTAATTAGCAAAACTGTGTTACACTTGATCATAATTGTCCAATGCACAAACAATGCTCAGCAACACAACAAATGCAAAAGCCCCAAATTTTAGCTTTCCAAAATGCACAATTTCAGTATATTTAAGATTGAATCGTTATTGCATGTGCCAATGTCTACTAAACATCCAAAAGCCCCAAAATTTTTGACCCAACTCCCAAGAAATTTCTGCAATGTGTGTGCCTGAAAGCACGTCCAGGAGTAGAAATGCACTCCTTGGACAAAAGCCTCTCTCTGTGTTTTAGATATTTGAATAAAAAATAAATAAATGGCCATTTTACCTTTAATGCTGGTGGCCTAGTAGGGTGGGAGGATCTTGATGGCCTGGTGGAGTTGCGTAGAGCTCTGAAGGTGGCTGAGGTGGTAGCGGGCTTGGTGTCAGTTAGCGGAGTAAGGGGCAGTGTAGCAGGTGGCGCTGGAGGTAGACGCGGCTGCTTGGATAGACTAGGTGGAGTTGACGCTGGTGGCGGGGGACTGCGACTAGAACATGGGCAATAGACGTGCGAGCCTGTAGGGTGGCAGGCCTGTGACGGTTGCAGAACTGCTGGTGATAGCTGCAGGTAGCGAACTATTGTGCTGCAAGTGGACGAGCTGGAGCCAGAGATTGACGAGCTTGGGATGGAAAGCTGGACCATGCCAAGCGTGAGCTTTTATACCAAATGTGAGATCGGAGATGGAAGCTCTCAGCTGAAAGTACATAGTAGATAGTAGAGAGAGTGAGAGTGAAGACACATCTTGACACACAATGCAATTTCCAAGCGTGTAAGTGAAAGTACAAAGTACAACCCTTAGACATGAGGGTTGTTAAGGTGTGTTCACACCTGAAAGGTGTAAAGTATGGTAAGTGACCGAATTGTGTAACATAAATACGCGAAATAGAAAATAATGTAATAGGGGGAAAAAACCTCTTGTAAGGAGAGTAAAAAGTGCCCCAGTGTCCTATTGCAGATCACCAATACTTCTTTGTGAGTGTAGGTGTGAATCAAACCCAACATAGAAATCACATGCAAATTTGGGCTTTCACCTCGCTACATTAGAAGATGCAAATATTTAACATTTGTGTGGAGCAATTTAGATTTTCTGAAATTAATGGGCAAACTTGTAGCCAATGTCAAAGTCTTTGATGCACTAGGAAAGATTCTTTTGTTCATTTTTAGGGATAAAAAAAGAGTCATTAGTATATATGCGAACCAAAAAAGTGGAACCATCCTAAAATTGCAACCCATGAAGTTGATCAGAATCCACGTGCAACCAAGATGATCAAGATGTGACATTAGTGGATGAGTAGCAATCATGTAAAACGTAGAACTAAAAGATCAACCTTGCCTCACTAATTTGCCCAAATAAGTTTATGTCAAGTTAGAACCAAGAATGTAAGAAGCATTTCTATTTTGATAGAGCCAAAAAATGACATTTTATAATTTTGGTCCAAAGTCGAGTCCTCCCATCATTTGAGAGATGGAATCCCAATGCGCAAAATTAAATGCTTTTTTCACATCAATCTGCAATATCAAAACATCTTGATCTGTATGCTTAGCATATCCAATGGGCAAAAGTACATTGGCCAAGTCTTTTGTATCTTGTTTTATATGAATAAAGCCATATTGTCCTTGGTGCAAGCCATCATGAAGGAACAACTTGACCAATCCTCCTTTCCAAGAGCGTGGTTATTTCCTTGACAACCAAGCATTAACCAGTTGTTTCAAAAAGCTGTGTAAATGACCCCCTTCGTGGAGGCATAGGGCGAGCTCTCCACTAACTCACGAGTTGCGCCCGCAGAGGTGAGACGAACCATGAAGATCCCTCAGCCCATGAGGACTGCCTCCACGATCTGCGCTGTGCCAATGCGCATCGTGGAGTGAAACCAATCCCGAAGCTAGGCACTGGAAGGAGAGTGTTCTATTACTTGACCGAAAATTGCTATTTCTTTAAGCTCCAACTCAGTGACACGGATAGCCAAGAGCTGTTTCTCAGAGAGGATAACATGCAAGGTATTTGACTGGGGGGCACTTACAGAATGCATCAGCGTCTGACCAACAGTTTCCATTGCGCGACCCTGTTGAGGACCTACCGATCACGCTACTGTGCTGCCGGAGGGGGGGGGGTGTGTTGCTGCAAGTGGAGGGAGCAACGGTATGTGTGGGGGGGGGGGGGGGGGGTAGATGCTCCGTTCTTGGCGGTGGGGTAGTCACTGGTCTCCACGGAAGGCCGGAACCTGGCGGAATACTTGAGTGGGGACTGTCGGACGGGGGTCGTTGGACGGGGGTCGTGCGGCTAGGGAGACGGGAGTATCGCGTGCAGGGAGGGGATTACACTCTTTGGGCTGTGCAGGAAGTCCTGGTGGCCAGGTGGGTTGGGGGGGGTCGTGCAGCGTGTCAGGGTGGAGGGGAGACAAAGCACTGCGGGGGGGAGGCCGGGGGGGGGGGGGGGGGGAGACAGAGGAAGAGCTGGCGGAGGAGGGGGGAGCTGACGGGAGCTGGCCGGGGAGGGGTGGGCGCAGTGCGTCTGCTGTAAGGCAGCGCAACGCGACATGATGGAGGGAGAGGGAAGGCTGGGCAGCGGGAGGAGGGGGAGGCGAATGTTGTGGAAGGCGGGGGTGAGCTCTGGGTGGGCGCAATGGTGGCGCTGGATGGGCGTGATGGCAGCGGAGGTGTGACGCAGGGGCAACGTTCGTGATGCGATAGGCAGGGAGCCGTTTTTTGTCCAAAGAGAACTGATAGGCGGGGGTGAGCTCTGGGTGGGCGTGATGGTGGCGTTGGATGGGCGCGATGGCAACGGAGGTGTGATGCAAGGGCAGCGTTCGTGATGCGATAGGCAGGGAGGAGGGGGGAGCTGACGGGAGCTGGCCGGGGAGGGGTGGGCGCAGTGCGTCTGCTGTAAGGCAGCGCAACGCGACATGATGGAGGGAGAGGGAAGGCTGGGCAGCGGGAGGAGGGGGAGGCGAATGTTGTGGAAGGCGGGGGTGAGCTCTGGGTGGGCGCAATGGTGGCGCTGGATGGGCGTGATGGCAGCGGAGGTGTGACGCAGGGGCAACGTTCGTGATGCGATAGGCAGGGAGCCGTTTTTTGTCCAAAGAGAACTGATAGGCAGGGGTGAGCTCTGGGTGGGCGTGATGGTGGCGTTGGATGGGCGCGATGGCAACGGAGGTGTGATGCAAGGGCAGCGTTCGTGATGCGATGGGCAAAGGGCCGTTTTTTGTCCAAATAGAACTGATACTTTCATCACTGCCCAAAATTAAATGTGCCATCCACAATTTGATTGACTAGGCCATTTGTAACCCCAAGTGGTCCCAAGCCTTAATTGACCCTTGGACACACATTAATTAATAAATTAATGAGTAGTCCCTAGTGTCACCACTGACACTTAATGGCTAATTAATTGTCCTAGGGCCAAAATTGACACCAATTGACATCCAAAACTGAACTGGCATAACTTATCACAACTTTTGCCTTTGACTCTCCTTGCTTCCTGGAGGTTCTTGGCTTATTACCATGAAATAACTGCCATGTGCCTTACAACATTGCACATTTGATTGTTAAAGTAATCAAATGTCACTAGCAAGAGCAAAGGATCTCAAAAATTTCATGTCCCCATTACAGGGAGGATGCATTGTCCTCCTAGTTGAGGGCATAATGCCACCTTAGGGCCTGTAGTGATGGTGAAGTGTGAGATGGCTTCTGAAGGGTAAGGTGTCTCAACCATTGTAAGTTGGTTACATGTCACTCTTGTAACTTGCGCACACACCCCTTCACGATAGCCACAAGATACTCTTTAGTAGATCCCTGGCTTTGATACTATGTGAAGATATGCTGGAGTTTGCATTGAGAAACATAGAACACACAAACATGACTTGAACACAATAACTTAGACAAGACCACAAAACAGAGAATACAAAAGAACGAAGATGAAACTGAATGAATGATGTATGCTGACTGAATGAATGAATGAATATACACAATTGTCAGGGGAAGAGCAGTCTTAAGCAGCTGATGGCTGTTGTGGGACTGGGCTGAGTCGTCAACCAGACGATGACGAGGGAGTGCTGAAACAGTAAAATGCAGCCTGATCTACTGATGATGACATCCAATAGTGTTGGACAGCAAGCTGGGTGGCTCTATTCTGAAGCAAAGGCAGCATTTGATGATAAGTGACCTAGCACACTCTATTTATAGAGATGGAAGGGTTTGCAAAAGAAAACATTGAGAGTATGACCACAATTGAAGCAAAGGCTGATGAAGAGAACTGCTGAAAATGCAAAAATGACCTGTTGTAGATGATGATGGCATCACTAAGTTGGGGCAAAACACAGCTTGTAGGAGTTGCTAGGCTGAAGGGTGATAGCTTGAGATGACCATTGCAAAAGGCTGAATGAGGCGTCGGATGGATGGAAGTTGGGAAGAAG
This sequence comes from Lygodium microphyllum, assembly GCF_053477565.2. Lineage (NCBI taxonomy): Eukaryota > Viridiplantae > Streptophyta > Polypodiopsida > Schizaeales > Lygodiaceae > Lygodium > Lygodium microphyllum. The sequence continues at coordinate 136,841,399 of NC_141146.1, read as the reverse complement.
TGGGGTAATTTGCAAAACAAGGGATGAATAGAATGATTGGGTAGCCTCCTATTTATAGATGTGGATCCTTTTAAAATTAGGGGTTTGGCATCTTTTTTAGCTTAACACCCCCTCTCAGGCCCCAAATTGGAACCAAAAAGGGACCGCAAGCATAGCTCAGCCCATAATATCTTGAGGTACCCCATTGCAAAGTAGCTAGGGCATTGGGCCAAGGGTGCATGTTGGCTGCACAAGGATCTACCAAGACTACAAAGATGGTGGTTATCTTATCTCCAAAGCCCAAAGGGTCACCCTAGAGAGGTCAAGATATCTGAGAAAGGGTGCTCGTCGACTACCTAGTGGCCTATTAGAACTTGCAAAGGCGATGAAACCAGTTTGAACTTCTTTTTTTTTGGGAGTAACTATGCCCATGGGGGGAAATAAAGAGATGGTTAGATCCAACATGAGAAAATAGAAGACTATCCCAATCACGTGTCTAGGGTGTTGGTGACAAACAAAAAATTGATGATGAAGTATGGAAAAATGGTGGTAAAACAGCCACAATTGGAAGTGGCTTAGGATCCACTTAAGGATGCTCTACACAATGAGATGCATAGATGAATGCTCCATGATGAGAATGTGCATGTAGCAAGGTGCCACTTGGACAGTGACCCTTCTAGAAAAATTGTTCATTTGCCTAAGTGCCCTTTTACAAAGATAATGATGATCATGCAATGCAAAGGGTACGTGCAACAAGGAAGGAGGCTGATGTCGAAGACAATGCTAAAACATGTAAATACCAATGTAAGGGTAGAAACCCCCTCTCAATCATGGATGCTGATACTAAAGGAGGAGAAGAATCCAATGTTAGTCTTTGCGTAGTATTGAGAAACCAGATGAAATGGTTAAATTTGATGATGAAGGTAAACACAATACCCCTTAGTCAGAATAGCCAAAGGAGAATCAACCATTTGGAAACACAAAACATGATTGTACTTGATGATGAAGGTAGACACAATACCCCTTAGTCAGAATAGCCAAAGGATTGGGGACACAAAACATGATTGTACTTGATCTTGAGAGAGGGATCTTGTGCTGACCAAGTGGTGTAGGCAAGCACAAATCTCAATCTTTGGGAGATGACTCCAATGCTTGTCAAGAATCACTGAGATAGCAGTCCATAGTGTAAATGTATCTAGAGAATGGAGGAGGAAGACTTGACGCTTCCCAATTGGAAGAGCCAGCTATCAAGTAGTCGAATTGTGTCTATACTCGATTTCGAGAGATGGCTGGAATGTTGACCAAGTGTTATAGTATGCTTGAAACTTGATGTTGGGAGAGGGCTTCTATTCCATTCAAGAATGTGAAGGCACAACCACCAATGTCGTAGTCTATCTAACATGAAACACATAAACTAGTAGTGTAGAAAATGATGTTAAATGATTAAAACACCTCAACTAAAAGGAAAGAAAGACGGTTGCCAAGAGGGGGAAAAGATGCCCAAGATCCGATCTCAGGAGAGAAGATGCCACATCTGTTTACATTTGGACAGAGGCAATACTCACCAAATTGAGAGTCAAAAAACAAACTTTCAGCACGGTCAGGACCGGTAAATTATTTGCAATGATAGTCTTGAATTGAAACACAAAACCCATTATAAGAGAATAAAAAAGAATCCTACATACTATATGGTTCATATTTAGATGCCAAGGATGTTTTGCTAAATGAAAAACAAAGCTGAATGGGTGTTGATGCAAGAAAAGTAAATGAAAAAAGTGAGTGTGAAGTGGAAGACTTGAAAAAGTACAGCTAAGCCTAAAGGAAGTGAAGTCTGAGTAGCCTAAGGTTCCTAATGACGACCTAGGATGCCTAAGAACTTAGCCTAGGCGAAGATAATGAATGAACCATTTAGAGATGCTGTGAGACACTAATTGAGTGGGAGATCCAAGATCCACTACATCAGTGGCCGACCACCGATGAGCATGGATATCAGGGTTGGAGAAATTGCGCTCTCTCCTTGGGAAAGACCCCCTCTTAGCCTCCTTGGTGTGGCATTACCATTGCCAGAAGGGTTCGATGTTGGTTTGGGAATGGGGAGTGGATTCAACTTTAAAATACCCTTAGTTATAGATGGTGTGATTTTGGGTGTGGGTCTAATGCCCTTGGTCTTTGGGCGACAATTGTCATCTACATGGTTGGGTCTTGGCAAAATGTACAAAACCTATTCTTTTTAGGCAAGTAATGCAAAGAGGATGTTTATGAGGTTTTGACTTTTACCACTTCTCTTTTCCTTCAAAGAAGGAGACTAAGCATTGGCATCGGAACATGGTCCATGTCATGTCCCTAGACATTCGGATGGGTGCTAGTAGCATCGGTCACAATGGTCATGAAGTGACTTAGAGTGAATACACACTGTGTAATGTCACACTGAGTGCAAACTTTGAATGTACAACTCCAACTCTTCAATTACTTTGAGAATGCACAAATGATCTACAACATATTGATTACCACTCTTGGACTCTTGACCTATTGGCGGATGCATCTGTACACTAGGATGGTGTGGGATTGTGGTATTAGACGCCAATCCTTGGATGTGGTCATGACACAAAGTAGTGCTAGCTCCAAGGCTCAAGGGCGAGCCTATTTGGCTCTATGGTTGGGAGACGAGTCTGATGTCTAGTTCCTTTTATTGTCGATATGTCTTGTGTTGTGTCTAGTGTGCAGATTGGATCCTAGGGGGATTTTCAGTCCATGTTTAGGATCAATTGGGGAGGGTGGGACTGGTCTAAGTAGTGAGGTGATTCTTGTCCACTCCCTAGAGTGCTTTATTGAAGGAGGTGGCTTTATAGCATGAGGAGAAGGTTCGTGAATTTGAGCAATTTGGGAGGGTGGTATAGTGTGCAAGAGGGGGTTGCCCACATAGTAGGACTAGAGGAAAGAGAGTGATGCACTTGTGGATATGGGGAAGATGCATAGTACTTGGGGACTTTCTCAACAACAAAGCATCTAGGTGCAAAGTGGTACACCTTTGAGTGTTTAGTGTCGGCCCAAAACCTAAATGTGCGTCAAAGACAATGTGAGCTAAGATGAGATAACCTATGGTAGGTCTAAAAAAGGGGGGCCTAGATGGAATGTAGAGAAATCTAATTGTGAAGTGAAAGGGGGAGGGAAGGGTGGGAAATGTAAAGATTAATATGAAGTACCAAACTCAAGCTCGAATGAAATAGAAGTTAAAGGATTAGGTTGTGGAATATCTTTGATCATAGAGTTCTTTTCTATTCCATATTGGTATCAATTTGGGTCTCCATGGTGACTTATAGTCAATCCCTATATAATTGTAGTATATAGGTGATTAGACTCACACAAAAATCGATTGCATAAGCTTGCTATCGGGATTGTTTGTAAAGAACGGAACTTTTGGTTGTGTCTCTAGTGGATAGTCTTTCCTCAACTGAGAGGTGATCACTCTCGTTAGTAGAGTGCTCTAATTGAGACGTGTGGAATATGAGACGAAGAAGAGTTGGGCCTCGATGAATGATCCCTAAAAGAATGGTTAGTAGATGGAGCATTGTCCTCCAAATCAAGACCATAATAATGCCTCAATAGGGCTTGCATCGAAGGAATAACCTAAAAGAACATTGGAGAATCCGGAGTTGGAGTGGTCTGAGCCATCGTGAATTAGCACACAATGTATACTGAAATGAAGAAAAAACCAAGTAATCCATGATGATAGCCCTACACAACTCTCTAGAAGAGCATCGATTTTGATACCATGTGGAGATATGCTAGGGTTTTCAAAAGAAAACACGGAGTATATGCACACAACTAAAATACGGAGAACTCCAACACAAATACAACGATGCCAAACACAAAAAACACAAACACAGAAGAAGAATTCTGAAGTGAGTGAATGAATGCTGTAAATAAAGGAAAGAGTGTATAAGATGCTCAAGGGAAGAGTTGTCCAATAGCTAGTGGCTCTTGTGGGAGTGGGCTGAGGGAGGTATTGATGGGTGTTGTCCACTGGAGATGGATCCTGAGTGCTTTGACAACCAGTCAAGAGCAGAGGTTCATGAAGAAAAGTGTTGAAAATGCAAAAAGACGTGTTGAAGATGATGATGGCATCAACAAGCTAGGGAAAAACGTAGCTTGTTGGAGTTGCTAGGCCAAAGGGCAATAGTCGGAGATGACCATGGTAGTACGTTGAATGAGGCGCTTGATGGATGGAGGTTTGGAAGGAGTGGGGTAATTTACAATACAAGGGATGGACAGGATGGCTGGGCATCCTCCTAGTTGTAGATGCAGATCCTCCCAAAATTAGGATTTTGGCTTATGGAATACATAAATTTGGTAATCTTTGAATTTTGGGGCTATTTTAATGAGCTAATGAAGATTTAATGTCTAATGCATCTTTTTAAGCTTAACACCAAAGCGTATGGGTTTGCTTATGGGACACTTGAACACTCTTGTGCATTTGAGTTTGGGGCTGTGGGTGGGGGTGTGTGCATGTGTGTGTGTGTGGCGGCACGGAGTATTTATAATATGAGATACAAGACTATCTATATATTGGCATAGTACACTTTTGTATGAGGTAACAAAGGGAAGTCCTGATGACCTTTGTGCAAGGACCCAAAATAGAAGTTATTAACCCATGCACTAATGCCTAAACAACAAACTCTAAGTCTTAGGCATGTTGGTGCTCCTCAATCTCTAGCAGGCTGATGTTTGATAGATTAATATATTTTAGAAAGAATGTACCTGAGCAACCAGTTATTGAGGCTTTTTTTGTTGGTCCTTTTATTGTTTTACCCTTTCTTTTCTGTATTAGAGTTCAAATAATTTTTTGTTTCTCTTTCATACAGTAATTCTTCCAAGACACGTGGATGGTGACAAGCTGGATAGGACTGTGTGGAATCTATGTACATTTCATGCGTATGTAAGCTATCATGTTAAGGTATTGATGTTGATTGAGTTTTACTTGAGCATTTTATCTATGAATAGTAATATAACTAAATCAGTTCAATGTCTTTTTCTCCTCAAATTAAAAGGCTCATTAATGTTAATGGGGTATGGGCATGCACGCACTTGTGTTTGCAAGTGCCTGTGGGTGCATGCATGTGTGTCAGAGCAAGTGGGGTGTGGTTGATGGACACAGAGATCTTGGGTATGGCTGCCTCGTTGGAGTTGCGTGTTTCTGTTTTGATTGCAACTCTTACCTTTTTTTTCACATGCTTTGTTCTTCGTGTGGTTGTAGACAATTCTCCCTACCTGCATTCTTCTCTTTAATGTACAGAGGCTATCAACAAGTTGTAGTGTTAGCAACTAGACCCAAACAAACTAGGGACTCTTACCTTTTTTTTCACATGCTTTGTTCTTCGTGTGGTTGTAGACAATTCTCCCTACCTGCATTCTTCTCTTTAATGTATAGAGGCTATCAACAAGTTGTAGTGTTAGCAACTAGACCCAAACAAACTAGGGACTGCTTCCCCTTACAATAGCTTCTCTAAACGGAACAGAGATTCTTGAATCAGTTTAAAATTGGTGGGGAAGGTGGAAATGATGAGGTAAGTGGTTTCTCGACTAATCATACAATTTTCACTGGTGGCACTTGTCTGCTTAATCATTAAGTGCAGAAATTTTCAGCAATTCACCCGGTTATTGAAATAGATAATTTTTACCACCAGGCTCATAATAATAGAGAAACTTTTTATCTATTTCTAAGGCCAAAAAAAGTTAGTGTATACGTATGGGCCAAATCATATATACCCCATATGTTTTTTCTGTTCATAAGTTTTTATGATTTAAGTAAACAAACCAAAAAGGAATTTGGCACATCATGTTCACCTTGAATCACGACAATCTTTCGATACTTTTTGAGTTCTAGTATATTACAATGATAGCTTTTTTAAAGAGATGGCTCTAAACTCTAAATGCACTATTTGCTTAGATCAACATCTACTTTGTCCACGTTCATTATTTGGAAGCCGAATTCGCTCCAATTGCTATATCCTCAATTACTCTAACCAACCTTGACCAATAGGCTTTGAGTCTATCTCAATTAAACACTCAAAACCAGTGTGTCTTCAAGCATATAGTGCTCAATCACTCCAATGTTGACCAACATGATACTGAAATGCATCCATGGTCTCTCATTGCTGCCACACTCCCAATTGGATTCGTTGAATGAGGCCTCAGTCCTGATTGTCCAACAATCTAAGAGCTTTTCCCTAACCAATGCACCTTCAATTCAATGTCAAATTGAAGTAATTTAGACCCGTGAACTTGCTGTCCAAAAAACCCTTATCTCTGACATGCATTTTCCCGAGATTAGATGTCGAATTTAATGCTTCTGGTGGCTGAAAAAGCAGATCTGCATATCTGAATGCATTTGCTGTAATGTCTGCCCTGAATCTTCAATGATTTGGCAAGCAAGTCCCAAACATGCTTATTATCAAACTTTTAATCAAATTACCAAATTTTCCTAGAGAGTGTCTATGTCCCATAAGCTAAGCCCTAATTTGGGAGGATCCACAACAACAGATTGGGGGCTGCCCTTCCACTCAGTCCATCTCACATTGCAGGTTCTCCATGAGCTAGTGCCTTCTTCCCACTATTGTCTATACCCCTCTATGGTGGATACCTCTATTCATGGTGCTGCCAGCCTCACTCCAGCCCCTAGCAATCAATCATCTTCGGCCCAGATACTTACGTTTGCAGCTGGCAACTCGTCCCAACCGGTCTATGTAGTTTTGTTTTATTTTGTTTTGTGAGTGGGGCATGCATAACAAGTCGTGCAAGCACTATCACAAGGCCAAACCCTTTCACCAGTGGTTTTGTTGGACAAGTCTGCTTATTTCCACTTCTTTTGGTTGATAGCTCCAATAAGACTAGTGCCAAGTTGGCAAGGGTAGGTATCGAGAACCCAGTGTAGGAGCCTAGGCGACCCGAGACTTCAGAAAGGATACCCCTAACCTGCATTGAGTAAAACGTAGTCAGCCCTTGGCCTCTAGATACTTGTGTTTTCTGCATTTAGCACTCCTACTACCTGTTTTTGCAGCTCTCAACAATCCCCAAGCCTCCAAATACCTGCGTTTGCTACATTCAGTACTCTTATTGCTCGTTTTCGCAGCTCTCAGTAGTCGCCAACCTTCCAATGACAGCTTGTATGTTGTGTTTTGCAGTCCCAATTGTTGTCATCATCTTCTGGATCATTTATAGCGTGCTGCCTACTGTTCTTGAGCTGCCATTGGCTTGATTAACCTGATCCAGATATTTAGATCTCTGTTTGTAGTTGTTGGTCACATTTGATGGCTCTCTTCTGCATTTTGGGATCCGTTCAGAGTACAACACACTCACCAACTCATTTCTTAGTCCCAGTCCTTCAATGACACGGGAATTCAAGGTCATAGTGCATTTATTGCATTAAGCATTGTATCCATTCATTATTCATTGTTCAAAGTCTCTGAGTTACTCTTCGTCTCGGTGTCCTTCCATTATCACTTTGTGTTTTGTGACTTGTCATACACCTATGTTTATCTTTGGTGATGGAGTATTAAATTACAAAAACAAGGGGCCAATGGGTGTTTTGTTGGGAGTGTCTCCATCAAGCAATGGCAAATCCAAACCCTAGCCATTGATCTGTTGTAAACAACAAACCCTAATTTTGATCTGCTATGTTATCTAACACCTTGGGATGGTTGTAACACTTTCTTCTATTGTTCATTGCCAAAAACAAGCAAGCAAGCATGCATCTCCTTTTGCTGCTACTACAACTCTCCAAACACAAGAATGGGAGGGAGAGTCCCTTAAATAGCCAAAACCTAGTTTCTAAATGAATAACCAATTGCTCCTAAATCAAATCTCATTTTTGAATAAGGGATAATTAATGACTTGATTCGAGTTAGTAATTTTCTTGAATATTAAGAATTGACTCATACAAACACACACCACATCATCCCTTCCCCCCCCCCCCCCCCCAAAAAAAAAACACACACACACACACACACACACACACACACACACAGAGACACATACGTACATGTACTAATCACAATAATGTTGTGTGTGCGTGTGCGCGTGTGTGTGCATATGTATGTATGTATTAATCACAATAATGTTCAAAGTCATCATTTAACAAGTGGTATAGTATGATATTTACATTCCTTAGGATGATAGCATGCAAGATATAGAGCACTTGAGTTATGCATCATAGAAAAATAGTGCACCCCCCAAAAACCCACAACAGACGTGTGTGTGTGTGTGCGTACTAATCACAATAATGTTGTGTGTGAGTGCATATGTACATATGTATTAATCACAATAATGTTAAAGAGTTATCATTTAGCAAGTGGTACAATATGATGTTTACGTTCCTTAGGATGATAGCATGCTAGATATAGAGCACTAGAGTTATGCATTATAGATAGAAAGTTATTATCTGTATTTTGGATGCCATCTTATTGATTTCATTCTCTTTGCTTGCAAATGAATTGGACACTCTAATGCATCGATCCTCTTTGTGTGCGACTTGATTGTTGTTTCCAACCTATTAACACTGTCCCAATCCTTGATATGTAACCTCAAAAGTAAAAGTTATGGAGACTTTTACAACATAAACAATGTTGACGTTCTTGATCCTTCAGCTGATAAGTGCTCGTTTGAGACATACGGTTGTGATTTTTTACTATATGATTCAAAGTGCTTGCAAAGGAAAACAATATAAAGTGGATGCCACTTCAGCAGTTGTGGTAAGCAATATGCTGCCAGTCACATATGAAGCATTCTTGTGAGCTTCAATGAAGCATTCTCGTGAGCTTCAGACTTTAGTTTGTAAGGAGAGAACGAGAATCAACATGCTCAACACCACAACAATCTAGAATGAAAAGGTCCTTCGAGAATTTTAGTTTTCCTCAAAAGTTTTTACAAAGTACATGGGCTGATAGAAATCAGCATTGAATAACTTCATTTGTAAAAAGTTGTGTATTTTTTGTGTCTCCAACACGATTAGAGGCACCGGCATAAACATCAGTTTGATGAACATCAAAAGGTTCACAGAAGTTCATCCCTAATATCTGTAGTGTGTATATAGCTACTTTAGATAGGATATTGACCTCTGCCTCAATTTCCAAGCCATACGTTGGGAACAACAATGTCCTTAGAAATGAGGAGGAATTGATGGCATCCCAATGGTGATGGCCTAGCAGTTAAGACTTGGGTCCTTGTGATGTTGTGGGTTTAAGTCTTGCTAGCTGCATCACTTGGTTGGGTACTGATGTTCACATGGATTGCTTATGTAAGTCAAAACAGAAGCCATCCACAGAATATTTGATGTCAGGTTGTGCTTGCAAAGGAAGAGAGTAATTGAGCTTGAGATGTCAATGCACTTCTCTTAAAGTGGTTTTCAAGATCAGTTCTTAGTGCCTCTTTTGTTTAGAGTTGATCCTGAAATTGCACTTTTTGTTGCAGTGTTCAAAAGCATTTATGCATACCAGGATGCGGAGGCGAGTTGAAACACTTATTCAGGTAAATGGAATGGCTTCCATCCTTAACTTGTAACTATGGTTGCCATTTCATCATGTTACACGCTTTATTCTTTTGATTGACAAAGTTCTGCCTTCTGCAGGCGTTGAATCGTGCAAGACCTGATGCTGAAAAGGAGAAGAAGACAGTACAAGCACATTCATTCAAATAGCTAGTTTAGGATCACTGGGGGTGGATTTTTCAGGTCCAATTTTTGTAATGCTGTGGCGAGCACTCAAATTTAAGGATAGGTGCTTCCAAAGTGTGCGCAGCCAATCCCTGATTCTACTCACTGTATTTGGTGTTTAAAAGCTCCCAAAAATCCAGGCATGGTAGAAAGAGAATCCGCTCAGGTTTCTAGTTTCTTTTGTGCCCCCTGTGGGGTTAGTTATCTCAATGCGGTTTAGAATTTCACAGCTGAGAGCTTTTGCATCTATGTATTATCCCAAGGCTTCATGTATAGAGTATGTACCATTTGTGATTGAAATGAAGGAATCAATTTTTGTGCTTGAACCTTGTATAGCTTTGCATATTGTACAAGGAGTCTGATGAAACCTAAATTTGGCTGAGGTTCATTATAGGAACAGCATCGTGGAACAACATACTGTATGTTTTCATAGGTGTCTGGCTGTCTATCAGTGCTTCTAATGCAAGGACATTTAATCCCCTCTCAGTATCAACTGGCTGCATATTGTAAATTTTCTCTCTTCTCATATAACAGGATGTCTCTATTGATCATGCAACATGGTTTATGGTTGAGATTCCCAAATTGTCCTAGCAGTGGTGTAAATGTGATGGCAGGTTGGTCTTGTTACACCAAACAACAGCAGTGTTGCCACAGAACTTGGTTCACACCACCGACTCATGGACGCAAGGCTTCAAGGCTTCAAGGCGTCATATGCAATAGGTTGTTGTGTATGGTGTCCCATGAGCATGCCAGCCGTTATGGTAGTCATTTTGACCCTTGGAGGGCTGGGGTGTGGAGTCACAGGAGTGGGCAGCTTACTAGCAAACCCTAGGTACAAAATATTTGGCTGTTCCACCTCTTGAGGTCCGTGTTTATTAGTAGCAGAGCTGGGGCTTGAACTTAGCAATGGCTACCATCTTTCCAACATTGGATCTGTTTACTCATTAATGGTGCCACTTGACCTCCACGAACTTCTGAGAATCCAGATTATCATAGCCTAAGCTGGATATTTTCGGATAGTTTGAAAGTTGGGATCTCTTGTATATAGAGATGACACTACAGGCGGTTATGTGTTTGGTTAGAATTGCAAGTGGATTTTAAAGAAGTATTTGTTTGGAGGTTGATGATTGGAGGACTTTTGGGCGATGAAGTAAACTGTAGAAAAATTACTCGAGTACATATTTTGTCAGCTTTTATCGTGATTTTGTTTTTCTACAGAGAATTTGCCAAACCTTTGAATTGCAACCTAATGAGGTGATAAACGATAGTACCTTGGCAAACGCCAATTTTGAATTCAGTTGCCACACTTACTTGCATACTCATCCATTCATTGTTAACACAATCTTGTCCCACCTAAAAAGCAGTTGTAAACAGTGCTTGAGAGTGCTCTCAAATTTCACAAATATGTAAGCTATTATTCTATTGATGCACTCCTCTGTTCCAGCACATCATGATATATGGAGTTTCAAATATGGTAGAACAATAGAGATATGGAGTGTTGAATATGGTGAAAATCATGATTGACTTAATATAACCTCTAGGAAACCTTTCCCTAGGATTAAGATACTCAATGAAGTTCTCAAAGCCATTATTATCAACTTGACTATTAGACTTCTCCATCATTGCTAAGTGACTTCCATTAGTACCAATTATTGGAATCATCCATCGGCTCTTCACTTTTTAAATTTGCATTTGTTATTAGCAATTGGTGACCATTTCTTTTCACATTTATTGCATGAATCTCTTGCAATTTGTCACTAGGGTTGTCTTATCATACCATTGATTTGCAAGTGTTTAATCCACATTTGAGCCTTGTTTGCTTTAGTTTTTTATTGGCCATTCTTTTGATTCAAGTACTGCATTTTGGTGCAAAAACCATCCATTTGTATGGTTTTGCATTAAAACAATGTTATAGATTTGTGTTTGCAAAGATACTTTGTTCCAATGCAAGGTACTATGTTTTGTCAAAACAGTCATTTCTAGGTTTTTGCCAAGGTATTATTGTTTTATACCTTATGACCCAAAATAGTTGAAAATATTGTTAATGATTTTCAGCTAAATTGAAGGTCATCCCTATATATATAATTGACTATGTTATTGATCAACCTTTCACAAGCTTGAAGGCTTTCGGCTACAAATTTTGATGAAAGTGAAAGATCTAATCAAATGAGGATATGTATGTTAAGCTTGGGAAAATGTGATGTGAAGTGCCATTCAGAGACATGGAAAGGTTAATTAATGAAGTTAAATTCTCATTTACGATAGTGCCCATTTGTTGAAGTACATAAGATTTCCTCATCATTTTCTCTATATCATAGTGACGTAGAAATTTTTGACAATTTTGAAGGTATTCCAACATAGTTTGTTGTCACTTTTTCTTCATGTACTTCCACAATGCGCCTAACCTTCCAAATGAAGAATGTGATGTGAACCTTGGTTCTATCATTCCTTGGGTATGAACTTAAGTTTATGTCTACATTGCCAGACCAATCTAGTTCACTTGGAGAAGTATTGTCGCATGTACTATCACCATGATGTTATTTTGTGTTTTGTTAGTTTATGGTTGATCTATTTTCTCTCTAATTCCTACCCTAAATTGGCATGATGGTACTCATTGGGTTGATGTAAATCTTCATTAGGCTCAAACTTTTTCTCATATCCAATGTATTCACATAATTGCAAGTTGTTGCTTGTAAAAGGACTAGTATAAATGGTAGATAAGATGACATACTTATGTCAATGGTTGATCTTTTTGAGTACCTTCTTGAGAGTCCAACAAGAAATTGTGGCTATTGATGTTGAGTAGGTCTTCATCAATGATTTCCACACATCTATCCATACCACAATTTCCACCTTGGCTATTTTCACAAAAAAAAAAACGGTTGTTGATGAGAGTAGAAATATCGGGTAGCTTTGTAAGTTTGTTTTGGATATAGGCACCTTCACCAACATGCAAGTGAGGTTTTGTGTCCTTGAGGTGAATCCAATTCTTGAAGTCCATGCTGCACACCCTTTTGAACCTTGAGTAAAGGTGCAATGTCCAATCTTTCTTGACATTTGTGAAGTGTTTAAGAGGATTGTGAGGTTTCATTTGTATTTCTATCTTAGAGTCCTTGGCATTCCTTGTTTGTTTTTTCTTTCATCATTTTAAGTGATAGGGTAAGTCTACTTTAGTCCACTTAGGGGATTATGAGCTTTCTTTTGTATTTCTACCTTAGACTCCTTGGCATTCCTCATCTACTTCATCATTTTAAGTTATAGGTCAAGTCTCTTTTAGTCCTCCTAGCTTTAGAATATTGAGGGATCTTTGGATCACATTATGTGCTCATCTCCAACATTGCGTTAGACTTCAAAGAGTTGCTTTTTGTCTCTTCATAGTCATGAGTGGCATTTACATTATGTGCTCTTATGTTGTATAGGGTAGTACGACAGTTGTCTTGGTTTTTCACAATCTAAGACATGTAGAGATTCCATCCATCCCCCTTTGATGTTGAGTTTGATTACTCTATCATAGACTAGCATTCTAGCTGCATTTTATGGAGCATGATTAGCTAGGATCTACTTTATGGTTTGTCCATTGATGTTGTAATCAATTGTTTCAAGTACGTTATCTAAGGCTTCATCCTTGATTTGTCATATCTAACTCAACTTATTGGCCTTGAAATTACTCCTGAGCATCCTACACCCAATATTTTACTTTGTCAATGACTTTGAGTTGATGGTTAAGTTTATATACTCTCCCACTTTCATGCCTTTTGGTTTCTGCATTTTTCACTCTTAGTGTTGGCTTGCGGTTTAGCTAACATGCACTCTAGGTGTTAATATTGTTACACCACCTCTTTTACCAATCACTAGCAAATGATTCATCTAGCATTGAGGGTCTTGGGAGGTGAGATTTGGCCTTTTTTGTTCGAACCTAGTCATGAGGTCTAGTGGTATGCACCCATAGTCTTCCTCACCTCAATGACTTAGTACCAAATAGACTTAGGATATATACGACATGATTGCCCTACTAGTTGAAGCTTGTTGCTTATGAAAATTTATGAAAAGGTGGTGATGCCACAATTGTGGCATCATCATGGCTTTGTATTGTTTTCTTTGTTAGGCTCTTGCTTCTTACGCCAATAAGATAATACATGCCTGGGTTGACCAGAATACCAACATGAGCCTTTATGCCCTCATTTGAAGTGTTGGTTACTATCTATTGCATCCAATGATCATCAATGGACTTGGCCCATTGTAGTATTAGGATTGTGTTTCCCCTCATTGTAAGAGACATAGGGTGTTTTGTAAGTTTGTTCTTGTTGTGGTACCCTATATAGTGGGCTATAATATCACTTTGTAGGTGAGGCATTATAGACTAGATGCTATTGAAATCCTTGTGGGATTGACGTCACCCCTAGGCACCACATGTCTTTGCTTATTTGGTGCAGGTAGAGCTAGTCATGTACCTCTAACATAAGGTAGCCATCTATTGCCTTGATAGGGCTTCTTTGTGTATGGGTAAGGATAATAAGTCCTTATTGGGATTTGAACATGATGGTATCATACCCATTTCATTTGTAGTTTGAACAGACTCTTTTCTGAGGCTCTTGACATTCTAATGGCAAGTAATTGCCACCACAATAGACCAATGTATGCTTGTTTGATTTAACTTAGTTTGAGAGTTTTGCAATTCTCATTATCTCGTGTAAGGTTTGCTACTTGCAGTAAGCTTGACTCTATTTGTTTCCCCCTCTCATTCCTCAAAGTGATGATGCATGTTATTTGTCTTCTATATTTGTTTATTTCTCTCCAAAGGCAATCCACTCTGAAGCTTCTTTGAGCAATCCATTCAACTCATTTCTATAAAGGCTCGAGTTGTTGGTTAGAGCTTTCTAAAGCACTTCTTCCTTGATTTGTTAATGAAGAATTTTGTAACAGCCTTGGGATTTGGTATTTCTATGGAAATGAGTCTCTTGTAGAGACTTTGTATGCTAGTCACATAGTCTTTAATGGCCTCATCTTCTTGTTGGATACACTCATTAGCTTGACTATCAGAGCATGCATATAGCTAGCTTTTGAGAACCTTTTTTAAATAGGTCTTTACATGTATGAAAATTAGCACTTTTATTAGTGTCTAAACTTGTAAACCATCATATGCTAGTCATATAGTTTCTAATGGCCTCATCTTCCCTTTGGATACACTCATTAGCTTAACTATCGGAGCATACATATAAGCATCTTTTGAGAATATTTTTCTAAATAGGTCTTTGAGCATATGAAAATTAGCATTTTTAGCAGTGTCTAGACTTTTAAACCATGTTTTATCCTTCTTGCCTAAGCAAAGTTCAAAATCTTTGAGCATATGAACATTAGCATTTTTAGTAGTGTTTAAACTTTCAAACCATGTTCTATCCTTCTTGCGAATTCAAGGATACTTTGCATCCTTTATTTGTGCTTGGTACACTAGCTAAGTCATGGGATACTTTTCATATGGCTCTACATGCTAATACTTCAAAGGATGGGCTAAAATTTCAACATGTTGAGAGTGCCCTCTTGAAAGAAGAGGTGAACAAAAAGAATGTCGATGCTTCCCATATGTCACATGCATTGACTATGAGATGTCGATAGGATGGCAAGGGCTATGGTAGAGACTCTCAAATGTCTCAGTCTAGGACACATGGACAGTCTCACAGTAAGTCCCATGGCCATAAGTCTAGTCTTATTTGTCGTTATTTTGGGAAAGCAGGTCATATTCGGCCATAGTGCCATAAAATGCTCAAAGATATGCGCAAGGAAAAGGGTAAAGAGAGAAAGTGCAAGAGAAGAATAATGGCTGCAACATTGTGCCTAGTAAGTCTAGCATCAAGACTGAGGAGATCAATGTAATGCAGAGCTTGATGTGTCTGATGATCTCATGTTGGCATCCTCTTACTCGGATGCGTCACAATTGATTGATGCTTTGTAAAGATATACTCAATGTTGGTTGATAGATTCAAGGGCTTCCTTTCATGCGGCCCCTTATAGAGAGTGGTTTCACTCCTACTGTTGTATGGCTGGATTTGTCCGTTTGGATTTACTTGGCATTGGAGATACTCACAAAGAGCCCAAAATCTTGTGCTTTCTCATAAGTAGCTTTTCAAGGTTCTTAGCCTCATAGACATGCTTGAATTATTCCACAAAGTTGCAATGGCCATCACTTGCTCTATATTTGTCCAATCATATAGTTATCATCAAATTATTAGATTCCCTTCTAGTTTGTGTTACACCCAAAACATTGAGCAATGTTTTTCAACAGCTACAACTAGTTGGATTTTTGTGGAGATTTTTGTGGAGTTTTCCTAAAGCTTCTTTAGCAGTAGATCAGACAAGGTCCTTTGGAGCTCCTAGAAATTTTAAATAGTTTAATCATATTTCTTGCTCCATGTGTTTCCTCATCTTGCCTAGTTTTGTCTACATGTTGTTGTTTTGTAAACTCTAGTAGTTCCTCTACTGAGTTTTGAGCAGCTCTAATGATATACCACTAAGGAGCATGTGATAAGCTCATTTGCCAATATTCCTCCTAGTTCTACATTTAGGGATCTCTGATGCTCATTGTACTAAGCATGCAAAGATGCAAGAGTGTGGTTGATTCTTTGGTCTCAACCCTAATTTTCTTTGCTATTCTTGATTGATGAGCTCATCAATCACACTAGAAATGAGAGGAATGGGAGTTTGATATGGTTCATATTCAGATGAAGATATTCTAGTTTGGGCATCTACTATTTATACAAGGTGAAATATGTTACAAATTAGTGCTATCAACCCTTGTTGGGTTAATTAGGCATTTATGTCCATTGTTGCAAGGTTTATGCTTCATAAGGTTTAGTTCTACTAAAGCTTATTTGTTAAGGAGTTTAGTGCCCTTGAAAATAGTGGTCTTAATTATTTTGTTTTCTTTTTTCCTCTCCATTCTTGATTTACTTTTCCTACTTTTAAACTCTTTTCCATGATTACTCTTGTCAATTTTCAACTCACTTTAATTTTTCCCTAACCATTTCTTGGTGCTTGTTCCTCTCAATTCCTCATGCTTCAAATTCTAGGTCATTGTTCTTGGGTTTCACAAGGAGCACTAGCTACTCTTATGGCTCTGCCTTCCATTTAGAGTTGAGGTGTTACTCAAGTGACTTAATCTAATAGATCTTGTAGGTTAATCCCTCTTCCTTCAAGGTATGGTTTTGGTCAAAAGACAAGGTCAGGAAGCACATTCTCCCCATCAAGCTCTTAGGACTTAATCATCTTTGAGGAATCTAGGTAATTGATTTGGGTAGTTTTAGAATGCCCTAAAGCAAGCACGATGTGTTAATCATCTACCTCTAAGGATAGGTGGGTTTTCTTTCTATTAATTAGGTGAGATGTTATTTGGTCTTGGTGATTGATTTGTGTTATTGTTTAAAATGGTTATCATTTAACCAACTATAATTTGTCCCCTTCTACAATTCCTTAAGGCATGAAATTTAAGAGGTTTCAGTTATTGGCTTTATTTATTTGAAATGTAAAAGCTTAAGGGTTAATGCATATTTGTCTGTAAGTTAAGGTATTGGTTTTAGTTAGCAAAAACTATGTTGAAGCAGGGAGCCCATCCACATCCCTCAGATCTCCCCAAGGAAGGATGGGATTCTTTTAAAAAAATTTAAGCATGAGGGAACAAGCTTCTAGTGTCATCGTTTTTTGTTTTGGCAAGTTATTAGTTATGAATTCAATTCAAATGCATTTAAGACATGGCTTTCTTTAGAAAAATAGCTCCTTCAAGATGTAGGGCACATAATAATAAAATTCTTCCAAGTTACAAGTTACAACATAAGAGATGAATGAAATTGTTGACCAACATGGATGTTAGTACCTTGAAATTTTTTTTGAATTTTTTGGACTACTTGAAAGTGGATTCGAGTTCTTTTTTAAGTGTCTCAGGGTTGAATAGTGTTAAGCATTATAGAGAAGAATGATCTATACTAGCAAGAGTGGTCAATAACTAAGAAAATTAACAAGAAATCTCAATTGTGGTTGTTAGGGAGATCTGTTGTGGTAGTCATTAGAGTTAATCATGGTGATGGGAAAGTTGCCTCCTGTAGTTGTGTGGGTTCCACCCATTCGATATATATAAACAACATAGTGCTAGGTATAGAGTAGTAGGTTCAAGGCGGAGACACTCTAGGTCTAGGGTCAAATAGTGCTCAAATCAAACACTTTGGGTGATAGTTAGATATAGATTTGCGGAGTAGGGTCCCAAGTTGTCTAGCACCTAGGTGGTTCAATGATTTTTGCTCAAGCACATAAGAATCTAAATCATGTAGGCACTTACCGTGAATTCTAAATTAGTGGTGATGGCATTGTCAAGCAAAGGATCAAGGGTAGTTGCAACACCTTTCAAATAAATTAGCATGGTCCCAATCATCTTCCAAGTTAGTCGTCATGATGGTGTAGTGCAGTGAATCTAGTGACCCAAACTTATTGTATTCATTTTTAGATGTCTATGAGGCTAGTATACACTATAAATGAGGCCTAGTTTGCTAGGAAAGCCCTAGAGTCATATATGGTGGTGAAAAACTTCCTAGAAGTTAGTCATAGTGATCAAGCAAGTGCGAAATTAATGTGTGTAGGGTATCCCCAATATAGAATGCTCAATATAAGCTACTAGTGTGGGTTAGACTATAGATGCAGGTTGGATTAGGGATATTGGTATAAGAGTTGTTACAAAAGGGTTTGGAATATCTTCTTTACACCTTTAAAGTGAATTACAATGGCATCTTCATCATGAATTGGAGTGTGAATTGAGTATAGTTGTGCCAAGAGCCCCTTCATCTGAGAAATGAAATTACCTAGGTCTTCTCCTTGTTTATACTCCATACTAAAAAAATCAATCTTAAGGAAAATTTTAGAGTTCTTTCCTTTAACACAATAAAGCTTTTCAATGTCATCCCATTTCTCCTTTGGTAGTGGAGAGTTAGTCAATGTGATGGACTAAGGATTCATCTAGATGAAGCATGATGATGGCTTGGGCTCTTTCATCATCTTCTACATCAAGTGGGTTTGATGGATCAATAACCTTGGTCCCTTTGATGAAGGGCTAGTTGCCCCGTTCCATCAATTTATACTTCACTAGTACTTGCCATGGATGAAAGTCTTTTCCATCAAACTTACGGATTTGAGGTCTAACATGGGCATAAGCCATGGTCATGATAGGAAGGTCTTACTGATTGCTCTAGGCAATGGCAATGTCTAGTCCTTTGCACAATGGCCAATAAGTGTAGAAGAAAAAAGAGATGATTAATAAGTAGTAAGCTCTCATACCATGTTGAAATATCCGAGTGAGAGTATGTCATGAAGGAGGCAGGAGAGAGAGAGAGAGAAGAAGAGGAGAGAGAGGGTGCAGAAGAGAAAGAAAGACTACATGAAGAGAGAGACAGAGAGTGACAAGGAGAGAGAAATAATAGAAAAAGAGAGAGAAAGACAGGAAGAGAGAGAGAGAAGCCACGAGAGCTTGAAGAAGGAGATGAAGATGAAAGGAGACTTGTATTATAATCTAATGGTCAAAAATCAAGTCCCTAACACCTTATATACCAGCAAGTGTAGCTAGTTTTTCCCCATTATTAAATCCCCCTCTCTTACATTCCTTCCCCACCCGAAGGTTTTTTCCCAAAAAACAATTTGGGCACTTATCATAACTGGGCTAGAGCAGATCAGAGTACTACTTTGCTACATTATTACAGGGGTATACAAATGAATGAAGAGGTATTATTGCATATGATGGGTCATTCGGGTATGTACATTACATGGGCCTTATTGGGGAATTATAAAAAATGAAATTTGACCCAAGTATCTTGAGTAAATGTGAGTCGCAGCTAGTGGACATCAAGTTGTTTACTACAGGACCCTGTTGTAGTAAATCTGTCATAACTTTCTGTAGGAGACTCTGATCGGGGTGGGCCATATATCAAAATGGAGCTCTCGAGGAGTACTTTCAGCCCATGTATGGTGTCCATTGCTGTCCATAGTGCAAAATAAAATCTACTTTGAAACAGAGAGCTATTTGCAACCAATCTGAGGGAAAACAGGGCCATAGTTAGCTAGATTTCAACCAAATCTACTTCTAATAGGTATGGAAACTCTTCCAAAACTGAAGCTGGCCTCCAAGCAGCTTCCTCAAGTGGTAAACCTTGCCACTTAATCAAGTATCCCATGATGGAGCGAGAGCGAAGCTTCTTTTCCCTTTGTCCTATGATTTGCTCGGGTATGTATTGAATGATGCCTTCTTCATCTATCGGTGGTAACTCCTCAACATAATCCACTGATGATCCAATGAAGGGCTTCAATTGACTCACATGGAAGACATTATGAATTTTCATGGATGGGGGTAATGCTAACCGATATGCCAAGTCTCCCACTCTTTGACAATCTGGTATGGCCCATTGAACCTGTGAGCCAACTTGTTGCTGGACCTATCCTTAAGGGTGGCATATCTGGATTTGGGCACCTTCAAAAGCACCAAATCCCCTTCTTGGAATTGAACATCTATTCTTTTATCATAGGTATAAAGCTTCATTTGATCCTGAGCTTTCTTCAAGTTGACTTTGCACTGCTGAAGTAAGGCTTGCATTCTATCCAATTCCTCCTTGCTTTGTAGGTTTATTTTATCATTGAAGATAACTGTGGGGAGGGGCACCTTATAGCCATACAATGCCTCGAATGGTGAAACTCCAATGGTAGAGTGTGTAGAGTTGTTACAGGCAAACTCAGCCAGATGCAACCATGAGTCCCAAGCATTCTGCACATCATAACAGAAATGCCTCAAGTAAGTTTCTAGCCACTTGTTACCCTCTTTGTTTGGCCATCAATCTGTGGATGGTAAGCAGTGGAAGGGGCTAACTGAGTGCCCATAGAGCTGAAGACTACCTGCCAAAATTTGCTCATGAATTTAGCATCTCGGTCATGCACAATGACCTGTGGTAAGCCATGTAATTTGAAAACATGTTCCATGAATTGGCTAGCTACTTGAGAAGCATTGTATTGAGTCTTTGTAGGAATGAAATGGGCTACCTTGGTGAGTCTGTCCACAACTACATAGATGTTGTTCCACTCCTTCTTAGTCACCGGTGTGTCCATTTGCCTTCAGGCATAGGCAATGGATGCAGTAAACCAATTGGTTTTAAGGTGATGTCCTTGTTTTGTTGACATGGCATGCAGCTCAAGACAAAATCTTTTACATCCTTCCATAGGCCTTCGAATGAAAGCTTTTAGAAATTTTGTCACAAGTTTTAAATATGCCCAAGTGACCAGCTGTAGGTGAAGAATGCATCTCTTGCATGATCTTTTGCTTGAATGGAGAAGTGTATGAGATGGCAATTCTACCCTGAAACCATAAGAGGTCGTTCTTAAGCTGATATGGAGAGTTTTCTTCTACATGCTCTTGCTGTAATTTTTGGAAAATGTGGCTGAAATCAACATCTAATAAATAGGCCTCCTAAAGCTCCTCTATCCAATCACTATGAAGTTCCATGATGGCTAAAACTTTACAAGCCCACATTCTAGATAATAAATCAGCAACTACATTGTCTTTTCCCCGTGCATGTGTAATGTCAAAGTCATAGTTCTGCAATGTAGCTACCCATCTGCGTTGTTTGGGGGTAATATTAGACTGAGAGAGGAAGTATTTGAGGATCCTATGGTCGCTCTTGACCCTAAATCTGCTACCATACAAGTAGTGGTGCCATTTCTTAATGGCATGAAGGATGGCCAGTATTTCTTGGTCATATACATTCATGGTCATCTCATTTTTAGCAAGTTTGTGGCTCTCAAATGCTATAATCCCATGCTCCTATAACAATACAGCCCCTATGCCTCTTCCACTAGCATCACACTGAATGGTGAATTCTTTCAAAAAATCTGGGCAAACCAAGATGGGCATTGAGGTAAGCATTTCTTTGAGCTGATTAAAGCTCTTATCAGCTATGGCATCCCAGAAAAAGGCCTCTTTCTTAAGCCTATCCGCAAGGGAGCTGCAATAATGGCATAATGCCTAATGAATCTGCGATAGAATGATGAGAGACCAAGAAATCCTCTAAGTGAAGTGGTATTTGCAGGTGTGGGCCAGTCTTTTATACACTGCACTTTCTTAGGATCAGCCCTAATTCCATCTTCACTAACAATGTGCCCCAAATATTCCACCTCCGTCTGCATAAAAGAACATTTTGTCTCCTTGGCAAAGAACCTATGCTGCTTCAATACATCAAACACCTGCCTCATGTGCCAAAGGTGATCATTCAGTGATCTATTATAGATGAGGATGTCATCAAAGAAGACCAACACAAATTTGAAAAGGAAGGGCTGAAGTATTTTGTTCATTAAGCTCTGAAAGGTGGCCAATACATTAGTTAACCCAAAAGGCATGACCAAGAAATGATAAAGCCCCTGATCAGTTCGAAATGCTGTTTTGACCTCATCCCCTGCTCTCATGCGAATCTGGTGATAGCCTGACCTCAAATCTATCTTCATAAAGTACTTAGCCCCCTTGAGTTCATCTAGTAAATCATCTATGCGTGGAATAGGGTACCTATTCTTCACGGTGATCTTATTAAGATCCCTATAGTCTATGCACATCCTGAAAGATCCATCCTTCTTTTTGACCAATAATATAGGGGAAGCATATGGTGAAGAATTGGGCTCAATGAATCCCATGTCCAGTAATTCTTTGACTTGTTTGGCAACTTCTTCTCTTTCACACCTAGACAATCTGTAAGGTGGCTTGTTCACAAGATTTGACTGAGGCTCCACATCTATGGGATGATCAACCACCCTATTAGGGGGTAGTGTTGTAGGTACTTGGAAGAGGTCCTTGCACTCTTCTAAAAGAGTTTTCAATGCTGAATTCTTTACTGTTTTAGTGGATTGATCTGAATTTTCTTTATTTAACTGCAATACAAAGATTTGGGACTATTTCTTGAACTCTTTCTTGAGTTTTTTGCTAGTAATGAGTTGAAATTCACTATCATTTTGAATTCCCTGCAAGTGAATGAGTTGTCCTGCATTGATAAACTCCATATATAGCAAGGAAAATTCCATGGTTATAGTGCCCAAAGTTTTCAACCAATCATAACCCAAGACAACATCTATAGGCCCCATTTCCAATGCAATTAAATCCAATTGCTGTCCAAAATTTTCAACAAGCTGAATATGAACATCATGGCATACTTGTGTGCTAATTTCTTCATCCCCATTGGCAACTTGCACCTTCAATGGCTGCTGTAAATCAGTGGGAAAACACTTCAGCCTGTCCATGACTGCTTTGTTAATGAAACTATGAGTGCTATCACTGTCCACGAGTATAAACACATCCTTCCCATGAATTTGGCCCTTAATACGCAATGTATTAGGGATTTTGGATCCTGTCCAAGCATCCATTGATATGGTATAAGCAGTGGCAGCATGTATTTCAGCATGTGGTTCGATCTTTCTACCCATACTTCGTGATAAATGGCCACCGGGGTCAAAAGGAAAAGAGTCAGCAGGGTCAAAGAACTCTTCTTGACCAAACTCTTCATCAGCATCATCTGTTTCGACAGTCATCATAAAAGCATGCATATCCTCAGGGTCCTCCTGTGAGTCCTCAAATACCAACATGTTGTGAACCCGTGCCTTAGCATTTCTAAAAGCACATTTTGAGGCATGATCAGCTATATACTTCTCGCCACACTTGAAACAAATCCCTTTTTCCTTTCTTTGTTTATACAAATCCATGGGAATGGACTTTGGACTATCAAAGGCTGAAGCATTTTTATTTCTGTTGTCCCTTTGCCTATTATCCATTCTTGGGCTGTTTGCTATCCTTAAATTGCCTTGTGGACTTGAGGCATTAAAAGTGGGCTATGTGGGGATTTTTGGAGTGTTGAATGGCATGTTATCACCATCATAACTGGCCCCAAACTATCCTGGCCTTACAACACCTCTTTGCTGTCCAGAATATGACTACATGTGTCCTCTTTGCTACCCAAACACTGGCTGAGATGCCCCTCTTTGCTATCCATGTTGAAATGAAGCATCCCGACGATACTTGCGAGAGTACCTCTCAGCCAATTCAATAGTTTTGAACAAATCCGATGGGTTTTGAGTTGAAACATCAGCCGAGAGTTGGGGATCCAGCCCGTACACATGTGTAACTTGGCATCATCACTAATCGACTCAACATACATGGTAAGGTTGAGGAACTGATTTGTGTATTCTCTCACAGCAAGATCATGTTGTTCAAGGCTATACCATCGACGGGCAAGCTTTTCTTTCTCCACCGAAAGAGACAAATACTTGCACCATGAGTGCCTTGAATGCTTCCCATGAGTTCACTTGCTTATTTTCTCTTTTAATGTACCTCCACCATGTATGTGCAAATCCTTCCAAGTGGATTGTTGCAAAATGGATCTTTTGGTCATCATTATAGGGCAAGATGTCAAAATAATCCTTGGAGAGCCACTCTTCAAGTTCAGCTGGTGATGACGACAGACCATTGAATTTTGAGAAGATAATATTGTCTCTCAGCTCTCTTTCATGATTAGGTGGTTGTCCCACATATCCAAACTGAGGCTGATCCATGTGGCTACCCAAAAATGAATCATTGTTAGAGAAATTTCTGCCAAAAGATGGTTGAACTCGCATTGATAGCATGGGCCCTTGTGATGACTGAAAATTTCCCCTCATTGAATTGTTCATGGGCTCCTCCTGTCTATGTGAAGGCTCTCCCTATTCAAAAGTGTTGTTAGGGATACCCATTCTCCCCAAAATGCCTTGAGAGTTCATATTTGTTGCATTCATTGGTGGGCTCGTCACTCATTCAGCATGCATACCCAATCTATCCTCATGTTCCTTCCCTTTCATTTGGAATTCCATCCACTTAGTGAGCTGGGCAGTAAGGGTGTCCATAGTAGTCTTCATTTGACCAATGCCTTCCATCAATTCTCTATGCCTCTCAGCATGCCTTGTCTCATGCGAACTGAGGGTGTTACTGAGCGCACTGAGGCTGTCCATGCCATGAGAATAATCTTCATCTTCCACCTCAAGGTTAGTTTCAGCCCTCGAGGAATGTGCATCCCTTATTTGTTGCTGAAGGTCATCATTTGCCTTAGTTTTTTCCTTATTCCCTGCCATGGTTAGGTGTAGTCCCGTTAGGCCACCTCTCACTGTTTTCCTTGTAACTTGAGCTAGGAAGCTCCGATTGACCTAATTTTTTTTCCAAATCGGATCCAATGATTCTCTCTTCAAACTGAGCATAACCATGTGCTCCAAGATTTTATACAGAAAATTCTGTAACAAGAAAAGTATTGTTGTATTGTGCAATCCAGCAGCCTCTCTACACCTGGAGGAGACCTGTTTTAACTTGTAAGTATCTTGTGGAGTCAAAATAGAGTTCCAAAACTGATCAAAGCCCTTAGTAGGACCTGTGGGAACTCTACAAGACCTGCATCTCAGTTCCTGGGAGTAGGTATACCTCTGTAAATGCAAGCAATTTCTTACAGCACCCTGTGAGGGTTAAGAAAGGGGTTGCAATGGATCAACTTGTCAATGCATGACTGAAGGGTCATCCCACGTGGCATAATACATTTCCCAATCATCCAAGTTCACTGTTTGTAGCCTTATTCTAGAACTGAGCATGAAATAAGCATCTCTTAGCACAATTCCCCATGCATAGACATCTCTCATATATCCCAAGCATTGTATTCACTGCCACTGACTGCATATGTATTCTCATGTCTGCAAATACATCCTCAATAGAGATTTCCATACATTGTAGCCAATAATACATCCATACATCAGTGCCAAGTCAATATCTCAGTTTTTCAAGTGGGCACCTGCACTTAGAAGCAACTTTGGGCTCCGGATCACCGAGAGGTGGGCAAAGTTCCCCTCGGGACGGGTTGTGCACCCCTTCAGGGTCTTTGATGGCAAGGGGGGTCACCCCTCTTTTGTCTTGCCACCTCGCCTGGCATCAGGCTTTTTCCTCACCTGGAGTATACATGGTAGACATTTATTAATTAAGCAATCAGCATGCTATGCAGGTTGTCTTGGAAGTAATTCTTTTCATGAAGTGCAGGGAATTGAGTTGGGAATAAGGAGAGGGCTTACCGAGCAATGACTCACTGCTAACTCACCTCATTTACAATGGCTTTCAGAGATTAATATTTGCTCAAGAAATCATCACAAGTTAAGAGGTTAGGGTGAGGCAATCAGTAAATAATAGTGAGAATTTTCAACATAGAATGGATCATTATGAATGCAATGAAGCCTAAGAGAGGACTGAATTTAAATTGGCAGCATGTAAGCATTGAAATCTTGAAGAAAATGTATGATCGACTACTTGAATCCCTTCCAACAATAGGCTATTTAGGGTCAGCAAGAGGATGAAATTAGAAGAGAGCTCAAGAGTCAGACGGGCTAAGAATCAATGGCCAATGTCCCATGATTGGTCTCCTGTGCTCCCATTAGCTCCATGATGACAACTTCAGCCAACAATTGAGTCTTCCAGCTTGATTCTTCAATGGGGGAATGAAAGGTTGAACTTCAGTAGTTCTCAGCATGCCTTGAAGATCATGGAAGAAGAATGCCCCAAAATCTCATCCCATAATGCCTTCCCGTGCTCCAAAGCTCTTCCAATTGGGTAAACAAGCTCCATTGATGGCAAGGAGTCCAATCGTGAAGCCCCGGGACCCAATCTTGAAGAGAACTTGAAGAAATTGAAGGTCATGGTCTATGGCTATGGCTACCCCAAATGTCCAGCTTGCATTCTTGCCTCCATCTTCAAGTATGGGCCTCTTGATGCTTGCTTCTTCAAAGATTCTTGTAGGCACAAGTTCTTGGGACCAAGGAAGGAAAAAGCCCTCAAGAATCAATGAATGCTGAAGGAGAATCCATGGATGTCCATGGCCTACACCTGTTAGGGTTTCGGAGACTGAAGGATGTTCAAGAGGATGAAAAGGTGGCTTCAATCTTGCAAGAATCAACTGCCAGATGATGAGGAAGAAGGCCAAGACAAAGAAGAGGCCTGGTATGCTACTGATTTTGCTTAGGATGCTACACGAAATTTGCGCCGCAAATTGCAGGCTGTGCATAGGAAGGAAGGAGGCAGCTCAGTCACTCAAATATGTATTTGAAATGAAGCAGAGGGCCCCGTGGAAGGTGTGGTAGAAGGCATTTGATCTCTGGGGATGGGAGGAAGAAGATCTATGCTGTTGTTTCTCCTCCATGGAAGCTTGGCAGGAGCTTGTGAATGAAGAAAGAGAAGACTACATATGAAAAGTAACCAAGACTAACTCTCCCCTATTTCTTGTGACCACTGTTTCTAAAAATTTACCTTCAAATTTGGCCCAGAATGACCCACGACCTGCTAAATGTGGTGTTCCAACCTCCAAACTTGGTCCAAGGACTCCACTAATGCTCATGATTGCTGTCCTCTTGGTCCTTGACCTGTGGCTCTTCAGTGCTCCTCCATTTTTTTGCCTGTCACTGTGTACCTGAAACTTATTGGAATTTTAAACTGAAAAGGATGGTAACTGAGCATGTAAGGTAACTAAATGGGTCAAAACTAGAGCTCTGATACCACTTGTCATGAAGGAGGCAAAAGAGAGAGAGAAGAAGAGGAGAGAGAAGATGTAGAAGA
Organism: Lygodium microphyllum; assembly: GCF_053477565.2. Taxonomy (NCBI): domain Eukaryota; kingdom Viridiplantae; phylum Streptophyta; class Polypodiopsida; order Schizaeales; family Lygodiaceae; genus Lygodium; species Lygodium microphyllum. The sequence continues at coordinate 136,814,055 of NC_141146.1, read as the reverse complement.
GAGAGAAAGACTGTAGCAAGAGAGAGAAAGACTAGAAAAAGAGAGAGAAAGACAGGAAGAGAGAGAGAGAGAAGCCATGAGAGCTCTGAGAAGGAGATGAAGATGAAAGGATACTTGTATTATAATCTGATGGTCAAAAATCAAGTCCCTAACACCTTGTATACTAGCCAGTGTAGCTAGTATTTCCCCATTATTAAATCCCCCTCTCTTACAGACCTCTTACAGAGTAAGAGATTGTGCACAAGAGGGAGAGAGAGAGAGAGAGAGAGAGAGAGAGAGAGAGAGAGAGAGAGAGAGAGAGAGAGAGAGAGAGAGAGAGAGAGAGAGAGAGAGAGAGAGAGAGAGAGAGAGAGAGAGAGAGCTCAAGTATAAGAAGAAGATCTTGCTTAATGAGTGGCTCACAAGTACAACTGGTATACTCTCCTCAACCTTGAGAGTGACCTCTAGGCTATTTAAATATCCTCTAGATGGCTAGGGTAAGGGTTTCCCCCTGCCCTCTAGTTCACTCACACCCAGCTACCCTTATCCACCCTTGCATACATGGGGTTCACATGCCTATCTCTCAACATGCCCCACATTGCCAACCAGCTATAGCTAAAACAATCTATATGGTCAAAGGCTTAAGTGATGATAAAGAAGAGGAGTTCCTGAGAAGGCTAATACTATTGACATACAACCCTAGTGTCTTAATAATGTTCTCCAAATAAGTGAATAGTATATGCAATCCTACAGTCTATAATCCCAAGCCTTGGAAGAGCACGAATAGAACAATAGTCCCCAGACAGTTCTAGAATTCAAAACTTGAACTATATAGAAGGCAACAACAATACTAACTAGATTGTTGATGTTGACATCAAGAAAATCCTAAATCAAGAGTGTGAGTTTGAAGTGTAGATGTAGAAAGTCATAAGAGTAAAAAAAATTGAAGTAGATACAGTCAATTCGGGTCTAAAAAACCTAAATTGGGCAAGATTAGTATTAAATTGCCATCAACATTTTGTCAACAACTCATCCGTTTGTTGATCAAATTCAAGGATGTGTTTGCATGGGAGTATTCAAATATAAAAAGGGATGGATCCTAGATTATATTAACACTACATTCCTTTGAAACCAGTCAATCACCACATGATGAACCCTCACATGGCTAAACAAGTCAAAAGGGCAAGTTTCATTGCTCTAGTATATCGAGTAGATTGGATCTCCTCGATTGTCATTGTTTCCAAAAAGAATACGAAGCTATAGATATATGTGGATTATTAGAAGCTTAATTAGCCACAATCTAGATCCCTTCCTTATCCCTTACCTAGATACCATAGTGAATGAAGTACCTCGCCATGAGATATGCTCCTTTCTCCATGGTTTCATCGAATAGAATCTAGTGTGCCTTGCTCTAGAAGACCACACGAAGAAAACTTTCATCACTCCATAGGAAATATATGTAACCACATTGATGTGATTCGGTCTCAAGAATGTGCACTTGATGAACCTTTGGCATTGCCTCACCAGATACTAAGAGGTAAGTTTAAGTATAAACTTACTCCTATGTGTAGTTTCTGTTCAAGAAGGTGGTATTTTCTAGGCCACGTCATTTTGCAAAATAGCATCGTTGTTGATACCATCAAGGTGATAGCAATCATGTAAGCTACAATACCAAATTTTACATTTTCATTACTTCACTTTTAGGCCAAATTCGATGCCATGGCTGCCGTTTGCATCTTCTGGCACATTTTGGCTGTTCCCCTCAACAACTAGTCTTTCTTGATTAGCATCTTTAGTGCTTTCTAATAGTAGAGCTTATATTGTACTATTCATTGTTGCATTCAATAGTAGTACTTCCTTGGTCCTATAGTTGTCTACTCGGGTAAGTTACTCATGAATATATGTGTGCATCACATGGGTTCAAAATAAGGTACTTTTAAAATACCATTTTTATATATTTCGTACATATAGAAGGGTGTAATATAAAGAGGTTATTTATAGATTTAATAGAAAATGATTATATTTTATTCAAGAAAAATTCACATATAAGGATATTTATAAATAGGCCTTGAATGCACATAGTGTAGAGGATATACATATAGTAACTTCCTCGAGCTTGTCTAGCACATTTTGTTCCCAAACATTCATGTTGTGACTATTCTGGTCCGTGAAAGTTGTATTGATTGTTGCTTTAGCAATATATTTCAGATTGATTCTTGTTAGGACCTAAAACAAACTCGACATTAGCTCTAAGAAGGCACTACTCGGGCCTCTACTACTCACCTAAGACCACCCCACACGGTCTCCCATGGCACGGAGCATCTAAGAACTTTGTGTTTGTAAGATTTTGTAGTCCAACGAATAATTATTTTCCTACTCCTCAGAGGGAGTCCCTAAACATGATGGTGTTACATACCACGTAAACACACAAAAATGGAGCACCCCTCGCTTGATCATCGTGGCTCCACTACAGCTCTCCTACACCTCGGGATTGGCCCCAAGATGCATTGTGAACATAGAACACATTCTAAACAAACTCCACTCTTTCCATAAATCAATCCATGAGATAATAGATAAACCTCACCGAATAACCCCCAAGGAACTGAATATCTAGCCCTATGGCTTAGGATACCTCACACTCTCAAATTTAGGTCATTGCTCATACAAACAAGTACTATGCATCCAAGATATGATACCATATGGTGTGTCAATGCAATTGTGTGTGAACATTGTGCTCAAACAAATGTGAAAGTGTGAAGACCATTCTTTTGATGTTTTTCTTCTACTACAATAGTGCTTCATTGCTTAAGGCTAGTGCCGAGCTTTCTCATGCTAGTAGACCTTTTTAATTTTAGACAACAATGAACCCTATATGACATGCATCATAAAACATAAAAATGTAGTGTACTTTAACTACTTATCAACCGCCTTCTCCCTACCGTTTAAAATTTTGCATGTGTTGGTAGTTTTAAGGCGTGGTTTTTATGTATTTCTCTTTTTCAAATGCGATAAAAACTCACTCTAATAAAGAGATAGGGATGAACTGAGGCTAAACCTCATGCTTTAGTTCTATCATATGTTCAAAAACATAAATCTTATTTTTTCTTATTTTTCTTATGAAAAAAACTTAAATTTGTCCATTTTTTTCTTATTAATTTTTAGAAAATTACTTATAATTACTGATTTTTTGGTTTAGATTCATTGATCTTACTAAGAATGATTTTCTTAGCATATGCACACAATATCTCTATGAGCAAGGTTTACTACACAAAGTACTTCTATCACCTTGATGGATATTCACCTCTTGAGTTTTTTTAAATCGTGTAGGAGAAGGAAATGAAGCTCTGAAGCTTATTCAGATAGTTTTTTCAGATATTCATCAAGGGGCAGTTCTTAAAAAGGTGAGTGAAATTTGGCAACACTGATAAGATCCTTGAGTTCCTTGATGGTATAAAGAACAAGAAGCGAAAGATGTTAGGTTTTGGGGCATTGGGTGTATAAGAGTTATGTTCCTCGAGCCAAGGAGATTAGAGAGCTTACAGAGGGGGATTTTCCATAGTTGGATGTAATCCTTTGATTAAAGAGCCTGTAGCCTTGAAGGTTTGAGCCAGGGCCCATATGTTTGCACTAGCTATAAAATAGAGGAGTTCGATGAGTGGCTTGAACAATATTCTCGACAATGAACATGGTTTATTGCTGTAGAGGCACTTAAGAATTATTGATATCAAGGCATGCAAAAAGTCCTAGGTAAGTGCATCATGTATCCAAGTAGCCCAACGTCCATAGATCTAATTTTTAACAATATGGATCACAATTTCGGATTCATTTTCCTTCTCCAGTCATGTGTGCAAGAACCATAAATCATCTCGTGGAGAACATGAAAGAGTACATTTTGCAAACAAAGCCACGGTGGCAAGAACGGAACTGCTACAAAGCATTATTCAAAATCTTTTAAGTTTCACAAGTCTTTAAGGCTTTTCATGTTATTTTGATTACAGTATTTAAGTCTCATGAAAAGCATGAAATATTTGAAAATGATTAAGACTTTTCAAAAAGTGAAAACATGTGGGAGGAGAAATTGTATTAGAAGGAGTGAGAGAAGTTGTTGATCAACATTGTGTTTTAGGAGAGAAGTGAGTGGAGGGTCCCATAGTAATGTATGAATATTTGTGTATAATGGTCAAAATTTGTGACAATTTGGATGCTGAGAAGTCGAAGTTTTGTGTATCAAACCCCAAAAAGGTAATAATTGCATTTTTTTAAGACTTGAATTTTATGTTTTCACGCACTACCTTGTGTTTCATTTTGGAATATTTGAGGCTATAAGAGGCATATTTGGTCATTTGTGTTCATGTGTTGGTTGAGTTGTGATTAAAAAACATTGAAATTGTTTTGTTTTTGAGTTGTTCTTTGACAAAGTTAGTTCCCCAACTGATACTCCTTAACATGTCATTTTCAAGTTGTGAGAGAGGCTTGTCTTCAAACACTATTCACTAAACACCTAGCAAGCAAAAAATCACAAATCTAGATGTCAACTCTGAAAAAGCTTATAAGAATTCAGAAGTGCACCCCAAATTAAGATATAGTAAAACCTTGGATCCTCGCCTCAAAGGTAATGAAAGTCAATACAATGAGATTAAACAGCAATGGAAGGGAACATGTCACAAAATTTGGTTATTTGGGACTCATCCAAGGCATTAATTGGATGGGGACCTGTCAATATTAATGTTCCACTAGGTGATCTACTAAATCAAGTACCAAGTTTCAAGGATCACCTCTTGAAAATGATTCAACTTGAGTGCACAGTATTCCAAAATCCAAAAGTAGCTTCCATGATGACCCATAATTTAAGGGAAATAACTTAGAATGTCCACATCCTAGTAGGCACCCTCTCTAAGCCAACCATTCTAGTGATTACTATTTAGTGCAATGATCGAATAATCTAAAATGTCCTATGTCATACTCCTTCAAGAATAAATATCATCACATTGGCAACTTGCCAACAATTGAGATTGATGGATTGGGAACCAAGCCTCTTCCTGGTGATGAGGATGGCCAATTAGGAGCGGATACAACATCTGGACATGATCAACTCTATACTTCTAGAAATTAACACACTCAAGTTTCTAGTTTTTGTCATAGTCTTGAATATGGAGCATGCTGGCAAAGATTTCTGTCTACTATTGGAAGGATCTTGGATATGACAAGTCATAAATGAGATACGGATAAACTAACTCTATGTGAGAGTGAGATATGAGAGTGAGAGAAAAGAATGTGCACAAGATGGGGAGGGAGAGCTCAATTACAAGAAGAAGATCTTGCTTAATGAGTTGTTCACAATTACAACTAGTACAAACTCCTCAACCTTGAGAGTAATTACAACTAGTACAATTACAAGTAGTACAAGAGTGCTTGAGTAGACGATTTATAGTTTTAGAAAAGTTGGTCATTAGTTGTTTTGGAGACAAAATTGGCCTCCAATTCTTTTGGTACTTTAGAGGTGGTAGGACATTTACTAGTAATATGCCCTCTCTACTTACATTTGTTTCACTTCATTTTGTCAATATATTTTTTTCAATAGTTACTAACAAGATGTCCCTTCTTACTACAAAAGGAGCATTTGGTGGAGATAGTATGAACCAAGAGTTTCTCATGGGCTATTGAAGTAGATCCCTGATTTCCTTTCTCCTCATCTAAAAAAGATTGTATGGTGCTTTCCAAGGTTGGATTAGGGATATTGGTATAAGAGTTGTTACAAAAGGATTTGGAATATCTTCTTTACACCTTTAAAGTGAATTACAATGGCATCTTCATCATGAATTGGAGTGTGAATTGAGTATAGTTGTGCCAAGAGCCCCTTCATATGAGAAATGAACTTACCTAGGTCTTCTCCTTGTTTATACTCCATACTAAAAAATTCAATCTTAAGGAAAATTTTAGAGTTCTTTCCTTTAGCACCATAAAGCTTTTTAAGCTCATCCCATTTCTCCTTGGTAGTGGAGAGTTAGTCAATGTGATGGATTAAGGATTCATCTAGATGAAGCATGATGATGGCTTAGGCTCTTTCATGATCTTCTACATCAAGTGGGTTTGATGGATCAATAACCTTGGTCCCTTTGATGAAGGGCTAGTTGCCCCGTTCCATCAATTTATACTTCACTAGTACTTGCCATGGATGAAAATCTTTTCCATCAAACTTATGGATTTGAGGTCTAACATGGGCATAGGCCATGGTCATGATAGGAAGGTCTTACCGATTGCTCTAGGCAATGGCAGTGTCTAGTCCTTTACACAATGTTCAATAAGTGTAGAATCATAAAGAGATGATTAATACATAGCAAGCTCAATTGTGATGTGTTACAAGATGAGATGGGGGATGAGGACAATGGTCTAAGTGTTTGTAACCTATACATAGCCTCATAATGACCGTGAAGCACAATACATATGCTTAAGATAGAAACTAATCTTCTCAAGTTTGAGATTTTGTGTAAAAAATCTTCCACATGCTGATAAGAAATAGGATCATGGCTATGATATGTAACATTAGTGCTTACAAGCATTCATCTCATAGTATATGTCGACAAGTTGGGTTTCTTATGAGCTCAGTGATGTTCACCAAGTGTTTTTGAACTTGAGATGGAGCTTTTAGATCTACAAGAGACTCCATAGGACTCAAGTTAGTGATTAGAATCACTATTAGTATCAGACAGGGTGATTCATGTTGAAAGGTTCTGGCTTGAAGCTTTCTCGTTACGGCTGCCAGACAACCCACAGCTAGGGTTTTGCTATGTGTGAGCAACACGAAAAGAATTATGCCAAATCCTCTTAGGTGGAGATAGCCCACTTGGGGGGATTAACAAAGCCCTATGTTGGCTCAAGGGATTGTGCCCTTTCCTACCTATGCAGCTACAACAAGAAATCTTATGATGTCCAAATCTGCATTGTTTTTGGGAAAGACACAATGCTATCTTCCTAGTTAGTCAATGTAAGTGTTTGATATGACATGGTGAAGCGGCCTAAACTAGGGAAGAAGTTTTTAGAAGGAATAAAGAGATGATATGGCCTCCTTTGCTCATGACAACTCCTCCAATGGAGGTAGGTTAGAACTGGCTATGGTGAAAAGAAGGATAAGTTGAAGAAATGGAAGTCTCTTATTCACTTAAGCCTGGATGTGATTGTCGAAAGCTCCGTGGATTAGAGATTGCTCTCATACCATGTTGAAATATCAGAGTGAGAAAAAGAGATAGTGTACAAGAGGGAGAGAGAGAGAGAGAGAGAGAGAGAGAGAGCTCAAGTACAAGAAGAAGATCTTCCTTAATGAGTTGTTCACAAGTATAACTAGTACTCTCTCCTTAACCTTGAGAGTGACCTCTAGGCTATTTAATAGCCTCTGGATGGCTAGGGTAAGGGTTTTCCCCTACCCTCTAGTTCATTCACACCTAGCCACCCTTATCCACCCTTGCATACATGGGGTTCACATGCCTATCTCTCAACATGCCCCAAATTGCCAACTAGCTAAAGCTAAAACAATCAATATGGTCAAAGGCATGAGTGATGATAAAGAAGAGTTCTTGAGAAGGCTAATACGGACCTGCAACCCTAGTGTCTCATTAATGTTCTCCAAATAAGATAATAGTATATGCAATCCTATAGTTTGTAATCTCAAGCCTTGGAAGAGCAGGAAGAGAACAACAGTCCAGACAGTTCTAGAATTCAGAACTTGAACTATATAGAAGGCAATAGCAATACTAACCGCACGGTTGATGTTGACATTAAGAAAATACTAAATCAAGAGTGTGAGTTTGAAGTGTAGATGTAGAAAGTCACAATAGTAAAAAAATTTGAAGTAGATACAGTCAATCTGGGTTTAAAAAAACTAAATTGGGCAAGATTAGTATTAAACTACCACCAACATTTTGTCAACAACTCATCAATTTGTTGATCAAGTTCAAGGATGTGTTTGCATGGGAGTATTCAAATATAAAAGCGATGGATCCTAGATTCTATCAATACTAGATTCCTTTGAAACCAATCAGTCTGGATTCAACACCACAAGATGAATCCTCACATGGCTAATCAGGTCAAACGAGAAGGTTTCATTACTCTACTACATCGAGCAGATTGGATCTCCTTGATTGTCATTATTTTCAAAAAGAATAAGAAACTACGGATATATGTGGATTACTAGAAGCTTAACATGGCAACAAATCTAGATCCCTTCCTTATCCCTTACTTGGATACCATAGTGAATGAAGTATCTAGTCACAAGATGTACTCCTTTCTCTCATCGAATAGAATCTAGTGAACCTTGCTCTACAAGACCAAGCAAAGATAACTTTCATCACTCCGTAGGGAATATATGAAAGCACATTGATGTGATTCGGTCTCAAGAATGTTCACTTGATGCACCTTTGGCTTTGCCTCACCAGATACTAAGACCTAAGTTTAAGTATAAACTCGCTCAAATGTGTAGTTGCTATTTGTAACATGTCCGCTCGTCCACTTGTGAGACATGTCTTAACAACCCATCGGGAAGAGAGTCTAGGAAGCGCCGCCTGGCACTTGCAAGGAATATCACAGGGTTTGCGATCTAGGTCTTCCCAGTCTACACCGAGAGGAAGTATCTGGCTGTTCCCACTTAGGACCAACCTGAAGTCAGCGTTTCTTTCCTATCAGTAAAGTCTCTAGGAAGTAGTTAGCATCGAGCTCCAGATGAACCACTTTGCGTAGGAACAACAGAGTCAAAGCCGATTTATGCTACACTTGGTTCATGGAGAATGGGAAACGAGAGGGATGAGAAGCTCAACCTCTCTGCCCATAAGGCATAGTCCCATTCCGCTCCCCTAAAATAGCATAAATCGGGATTCTAACTCTACCGACTCTAGGTCTTCACAATTTTGTTATCACATCTTTTGAGAAAAGTTCCCAGCTAACCGAGACCACCCTTCCATAGGGCGGACCTAAGTCTCGTCCACCGCACTTTCCTCGGGTTGCTTAGTTATCTAATTACCTACCACATTATGTTTGACATGCAAAAGCAGCTTCCTTAATTAATCAATTTAAACACAAGTTCCTTCAAGTAACTTAGGCACTGACACAAAAACAATGTCAAGCAAGCTGCTTTTTCAAATATTTGATATTTATTTATCATAGTCCCGGAATACATCAAGTATCATGCCCGAAGGCTATCCTAGCAATCAACAGGATTGCTGCTCCAAATTCCGCTCGTAGACTAGTATACGGGCCTCGAGATCCCATCTCGAGTCATGTCGGCCTCTTGTGCAGGATCCAGAGGCAATGAATTTACAGCTAGATCCTCCCCTGGCACCCAAGTGTCCTCCCGCTCTAAGCAGCACCCACAGAGAGATCTCTCGCGGCGGGTTCGGTCCATATACCCAGCGCAGCTAACAACCCCCTTGGATAGGGCCACGCAGACAGTCAAAGGTAACTGAACCTACCTCTCCCTCCAGGCTATTAGCCTGAAGCATTAAGTGTTTGTCCTTGAATTAGTTCCTTGAGCAAAGAAGTTTAAACAATGTACCTAAGTGTACAATCACGATCATTTCTGTGGTCGTTCGTACGACCAACTGCTAAGGTGTGATTCCTTTTTCTTGGATGCTCCTAGCATTCGATCTTGGATCGTTCGTGGCTTGGCGAGATTCCAAGGGCTTGGCAAGCTAGGTTGCTTGTTTCCCCTTTATCTTTGGGTTAGGGTTTGTACCCTACCGACCCTGATTATCCTTACCTTAGGTCTCCTTGTAAACTAGATCATGGACAACCCCATCGTCCTCAGTTGGTCAACTTGCCGGTTATCTCCTAGATCCCTTGTAGTACCTATGTACCTTTATCTTTGATCTTAATTGATCAAGATTGTCTATCCCCTTGACCATGGTTGGTCAAGATGGTTCTGCTTAAAATAGTTCCTACTCCGTCTTAAGTATAATCTTCTTAAGCCCTCTTAATAAGACTCATAGGCGCTTAAGCTTTTACCTATCCCTCTTGAAGTCACCAAGGACTTTGACATGGGACTCATGGATCTCAGTCCCATTTGGTAGATTACAAACAACGCTGAATTTTCCCAACAACTTTAACGCACGCAATGTAATGCCATGCCTTCGTTTCAATGCTTACAATTTTGATATAATCCATACGATATTTTATGCCACACATGCGAAGGTACTTTCTATGCATGCAATCTTAACATTATCCTCTTTGTAATTATTTACATGATCTATAACCTTCTTGAATGATCTAACTTTATGTGATCATTGTATGAGTCTAACTGCACTTTAATCTTTTCTGCAGTTTATTACATGTACCTTAGAATCCATCTTGCGAAATGGAGATGCACTTTGTTTCTTGAATGTCCTCTGAAATGCATTTTAAGCAAGAACTTGTGTAAGGAGCAATGCACTTTATGCATGAATTCTTGCAAGATGTTTTTGGTAATTTACGATGCAATTACCTAATCAATTTCACCTATTATGATGTCATCTTACAATGGAAATTATCTTGCTTGTTACATACATCACAACTAAGTTCATACCTAGGAAATTATCAAACACGCAATTAATGTGATGCATGTGAATATGATTTTTTCACCATGATATTTATAACCTATGATTTAATAATAGAGCAACCTGGGTTTGGAGTGATGCCTTGATTCCAACGGTATTGATGCTTGATGAACCATTCGCGGTTGCGATGCCACCTTGTTTCGAACCTCCATCCACACTTGTAGGGTTTCCGGCCATCTTTGTGGAACTATGCTTCGGGGCCATACTCGAAGACGCGTGTACAAGAGATAGAATTTCTGTACTCTCCTATGCAAAATTCTCGCCGCCTCTCCTTGAGTGGAGAAAAGATAATGAAGGTGGGAGGGGCGTATTTTCAAAAATATCAAGAGGGGTGTGTGACCTCTCTTTAAGGGAGGGAGAAGAAGCTTCCAAAACCTTCTCTCTCTCTCTCTCTCTCTCTCTATGATGATGATTGGGGGGGCACTGTCTGTTGACGAGGGAGGGGAGGGGATGCTACCGTTGAGACCATCAGGGGGGAGGGCATTGTTCACGAGGGAGGGGAGGGCTGTGTGTCGACCACCAGGAAGGAGGGGAGGAGCTTCCCCTTCATAATGGGGAGGAGGGCTTCACGAGGGGAGGGAGACGGCCGTTAACGGCCGCCACCCTCCACCTGGGGGGCTGCATGCCCCCCCTTTTGTTTACTTACTCCCTCTCTCTCTCTCCCTGCCATGCAGTCGACAGGGGAGAGAGTTAAAAAAATTAATTTTTTTTAAAAAAGAAAGGGGGGGGTTCTCATGGGAGGAAAGCATGTGGGGAGGGGGGGGGAGATATTACATCCTCTCCCCCTTAGAGGAATCGAGATGTCCTCATCTCAAGAAGACCTAGGGGTATTGTTGGTTGAGAGTATCTTCATCCATCTAGGTGGCATCCTCTTCAGGATAATCTTTCCACTGGATGAGGTATTCTCTCAAGGTCCTTGATCTCAAATGCCTCTCCCTAACATCTAGGATTCTATCAGGCGGTAGCTCAAGGACTTCTTGGCTAGGCATTACAATTTCCTGATCATCAAGTACATGATTCGGATTAGGTAGATACTTTTTCAATAGGCTAACGTGGAATACATTATGAATCTTTAGAGTTGCAGGCAGCTGTAGTTTGTAAGAATTAGGCACTAGGCACTTGGTGATCTTATAAGGTCCACAATACCTCGAACGTAGCTTCTTGTACTCTCCCAAGGACAGTGAACTCTTTTTAGGGCGTACACAGATGAAGACCATATCACCTTCGACAAAGGATCTGTCTTGCCATTTCAAGTCGTCATAAGCCTTCTGTCTATCCTTGGCAGCTTGAATGTCTTGTCTTATTGATTTGATTTGATCATCCATGTCTTCCAACATCTATCTTGAAGCTTGTACCCTCAAATTTTGATCTGAGAATTTCAAAGGGGTACGACAATCATGCCCATACAATGCTTGAAAAGGGGTCATCTGAATACTCTGTTGGTAAGAAGCATTGTAAGTAAACTCAACCGGGGATAAGTATTGAATCCACTTTTTGGGTTCGCGATAGTAGTATGCCCTAAGCATATCTTCAATGACTTGATTGACTCGTTGTGTTTGGCCATCAGTTTGGGGATGGTAAGCTGTAATAGAGTTGAGTTCCAATAGCCTCAAAGATAGCCCTCTAGAAGTGTGATGTGAAAAGAGAGTCGCGATCACTAATGATTCTTCTGGGTAACCCATGAAGTTTGAACATTTCCTTGATGAATAATCTTGTGATGTCTGAAGCTTTATAGTTCGTCTTAACAGGGATGAGATGTGTGACCTTGGTGAGCATATCTACTACAACCATATTAGAGTTATATCCTCCCTGAACTTGGGGTAAGCCAACAATGAAGTCCATACTAATGATTTCCCATTTCATTTGGGGAATGTCAAGTGGTTGCAATTTCCTAGGCATTTTAACATGTTTTGCCTTAATGCATTGACAAGACAAACATTCCATGACATATTTAAGTATGTCTCCCTTGAGCCTTTCCCAATAATAGCTCTTCCTGATGACTGCATTAAGGGTCTTGGCATAACTAAAAGGTCCTGAGAAAGGGGAGTCATGGGCTTCCCACAGCATCTTCTGCTTGAGAGTTTGGCTTGTAGGGATACATAATCTTGTCCTAAATTAGACAAGTCCACTACTGATGGAGAATTCTTGATACTTCATCTTTAGCTTCGGGTCTTGATCCTTGATGGGAATCTCGCTTGGCATTTTCTGATAGACTGGGTCATGATATGTCCCTTCTTTTGCTAGCTCAAGAATTGGGTTGTTTGGTATTGATACCTTTGTGGCTAGAGACCTTACTGTTGATGGATCTTGCAAAATAAGAGAATTTAGAAATGTCTTGCGACTGAGTGCATCGGCAACTACATTCTCTTTTCCAGGCCTATATTTCATTTCAAAATCATATTCTTCTAGCACTTCGATCCATCGACGTTGCCTCATATTGAGCTCATTCTAAGTGAAAATCCATTTAAGACTCTTCTGGTCCGTTACTAAGGAAAATTTGTTACCTAACAAGTAATGTCTCCAAAGTTTGAGAGCATGGATGACAGCCAACAGCTCCAGGTCATGGGTAGCATAATTCCTTTCATGGCTCTTCAATTTTCTTGAAGAATATGCTACGGGTTGACCTTCTTTCATAAGTACACATCCTAAAGCAAGTGCCCTAGCATCAGTTACCACTTCAAACTCCTTACCAAGATCGGAAAGTTTCAGGATGGGTGCTGATACTAAGCTTTGCTTTAGTTTGTCAAAATTGGTATGTTCAGCAGGTGACCATACAATTGCTACTTGTAGATCAGTCAGACGTACTGCAATCAAAGCATAATCTTTGATGAAAATTTTGTACCACCCTATCAACCCAAGAAAACTTCGTATTTCTTTGACAGAAGTTGGTGTTGGCCATTCTAGAATGTCTCTGACCTTAGCTGGATCTACTGAAATTCCTTCTGCTAATGCAATGAACCCCAGATATTCAATATGTCGCTTGAAAAATGCTCACTTCTTCTTCTTGGCATAAAGCTTGTGTACTCTCATTGTTTCAAGAACAATGCGAAACTGGGGTTCATGATCCTTTCCTTGTTTTGAGTATACTAAGGTATCGTCAAAAAAGATGAGTACGAAGTCATCAAGATAGGGCCTGAAGATATCTTACATTAACCTGTTGAAGGTAGCAGGAGCATTTGTCAACCTGAATGACATCACTAGGAATTCGAAGTGTCCATACATTGTACTGAATGCAGTCTTCGAGATATCTTCTTCTTTGATCCTTATCTGGTAATATCCAGATCTAAGATCTATCTTTGAGAAGATCTTCGCTCCTTGAAAACGGTCAAGTAATTCATCTATTCTTGGGATGGGGTATTTATTTTTTATGGTTTCTTGATTCAACCCTCTATAGTCAATGCATAGGCAAAGCGTTTAATCTTTCTTCTTTTGGAACAGCACTGGAGCTCCCCATGGTGAACTGCTAGGATAGATGTAGCCTTGATCTAACAGTTGCTTGAGTTGCTCTTTCATTTCGATAGCTTCCGGGATGGACATCTTATACAGCCTCTTTGCAACCGGTGCAACTCCTGGCACAAGTTTGATTTCGTGGTCAACTTCCCTTTGGGGAGGAAGTTCTGTCAGATCTTCAAGGAATACGTCTGCATATTCCTTTAACCATGAAGGTTCTTCTTTGGATTCCTGATTCTGATCTAGCTTATTTAGTTTAATCAGATAGATAGGTAGACCCTTTTGAACACCTTTTATTATCCATGTTGCTTTTGCCAACTGTATTTTTGGCTTACCAGCCTCACCTTGAGTCGTGACTAGTTCCCCTTCAGAATTTTGGAAGGAGACTTGGCCCTTCCCACAGTGGATGTGGGCATCATTGGGTATTAGCCAATCCATTCTGAGTAAACATTCGTAGACACCTAGGTTCATTACCCTGAATCTCACAGAAGTTGGCTTCCCACCCAGTAGGAATTTCACCTTAGCAGTTTTCCTAGTATAAGTGACTTCACGACCATTTGCTAATTCCACAAGTAAAGTAGGTGCATCTATTGTGGTTATCCCTAATATTTTTGCACAGATTGGTGAAATGAAGGAATGTGTACTGCCACAGTCAATCAACACAATATTAGTGAGTTTGGGAATCTCCCAATTCCCAATTTTTGAATACTAAAAAGGTGGCACTCGGACAACATGCCCATAAGTTTCTTAAAACCATATGATGTGACCTATCATTGGAAAGCTCTTGAAAAATGGAATCTATTGAGCTATAGAGCGCTCATTTGGAGTTATACTATTCAAGTTATGACAAATCCAAAGATTTGACCACGTGTCTCAAACTTATGGGAAATTCCCATATTCCCCAATATAGTGTTAATCAAGGTTTTGAAGCATTTACCTTGATATTTTGATGGAGTTTGAATCACCGAGAATTGGAGATTTGGACCCTTCTTGTGAAGAGTGGCGCTATCCATTGTTGCATTTGACAGTAATTCTTCCTTGGTCTCGTATCCCTATAGTTGTCTACTCGGGTAAGTTACTCATGAATATATGTGTGCATCACCTAGGTTCAAACTAAGGTATTTTTAGAATGCCATTTTTATACATTTTTTACATATAGAAGGATGTAATATAAAGAGGTTATTTATAGATTATGATTTATTTTGAAAGAAATCACATATAAGGATATTTATAAATAGGCCTTGCATGCACATAGTGTAGAGGATATACATATAGTAACTTCCTCGAGATTTCGAGTATCTTCTGTTCCCAAACATTTCTGTTGTGACTATTCTGATCCCTAACAATTGTATTGATTGTTACATCAACAATCTATTTTGGATTGAGTTCTGTGAGGACCTAAAAACGGACCCAACACTAGCTCTAAGAAGGAAGTATCCGGGCCTCTACTACTCACCTAAAACCACCCCACACGGTCTCGCAGCCAAGAGCGTCTAAGAACTTTGTGTTTGTATGATTTTGTAGTCCAACGAATAATTCTTTCCCCACTCCTTAGAGGGAGTCCCTCAACATGATGATGTTCTATACCACGTAAACACACACAAAGGGAGCACCCCTCGCTTGATCACAATGGCTGCACTAGGGTTCTCCTACACCTCGGGATTGGCCCCAAGATACATCGTGAACGTAGAACACATTCGAAATAAGCTCCACTCTTTTCATAAATTGATCCAGGAGATAATAGATAAACCTCACTGAATAACCCCCAAGGACTTGAATATCTAGCCCTATGGCTTAGGATACCTCAGACTCTCAAATGTATGTCCTCATACAAACAGGTGCTATGCATCCAAGATATGATACCATATGGTGCGTCAATGCAATTGTGTGTGAACATTGTGCTCAAAAAAAATTATTCATTAAAAATAAGCAACGTGAAAGTGCAAAGATAATTCTTCTCATGCTCTTCTTCTACTACGATAGTGCTTCGTTGCTTAGGGCTAGTACCGAGCTTTCTCATGCTACTAGACCTTTTTAATTTTCAACAACAAGAAAACCTATATAACATGCATCATAAAACATCAAAATCTGGTGTACTTTAACTATTCATCAACTTGCTTCTCCATACCATTTAAAAGTTTGCATGCGTTGGTAGGTTTAAGGCATGGTTTTTATGTATTTTTCTTTTTCAAAAGTGATAAAAACTCACTCTAATAAAGAGATAGGGATGAATTGAGGCTAAACCTCATGCTTTAGTTCTATCATATGTTCAAAAACATAAATCTTATTTTTTCTTATTTTTCTTATATGAAAAACTTAATTGTCTCTATTTTTTCTTATGTTTTCCTATTTATTTATATCAAATTACTGATAATTAATTATTTTCTAGTTTAGATCGATTGATCTATTGAGAATGATTTCCTTAACATGTTTCAACCCATAGGAATAGCATATGCACACAAAAACCCCAAAACCCCCATATTTCTCCTTAAACGACATAGTCTTGGGTTTTGCAATTTTAGCACAAAATTATTATATGATTGATTTGTTGTGATTTCTTCAATATGATATACAAATTTGAACATTGGAAATTAAATACAAGCAATTCTAAAATCAAAATTAATCATAAAACAATGTAATAGACGTTTTACTCATAAAACCACTCATACATTTTTGGACATTGGAGGCCCGCTGATACTCTTCAATGATTGCTAACAATCCATCCAACCTCGATTCATGTCTTTTTTGCTCCTGCATCATCACACAATTGAAAACGTCCATCTCAGCCCACCCCCTTCTCTTTTACATTGATCCATGAGAACAAACTGCAATATGAGAGAGGAGAGAGGAGAGAGGAGAGAGGAGAGAGAAATACTAAAATAGGATCTTTTTGCTCGGTGCATCAATTTTGTTTATTTTTGCAGTGATGGATGGCAAAGAATTGAGAGATCTCATGCCCTTATTGCCTCCTCTGATCAGCCATAGCCCAAAAATAATTTTAAAATGTCATTTTTTGGGTGCAAAAAAAAAAGTGCCTCCCTTCCCTGCCCCCAATGTTTTGGAAAATATTGACCTTTGAAATCATAAGCTTAAGTTAAGCTTAAACTTTTAAACAAAATAATTGGTTCAATCTTTCTTGTTCACACGGTGGAGGAAGTGGTGTTTTCGATTTTAGAGGGGCAAATGAGCTCAGATTCGAGATATGTCTGGATGATTAGCTTCACAACATCAAAATCTATAAAGCTGACCAAGTCATGCCCTTTTTGGCACCAAGGTCACATAGCTACTTCATAACGCAAAACCTTGCAGGGATTAAATGGGGGGGGTCAAATGGACTCAGATCGATGAATTGAGACTTACATTGAGTTCTTAGCATCCAACTCTATCTAGAAAATCTCGAGATCATCAATCTACAACTGTTTCATTTTGCATGAAAAATTGGTCTTTGACGGTCTCCCGAGCTCTTTTTCACTTCAAAAAATGGCCTCTAAAATCTACTCTCATTGTCGACCATGGGATAAGATGACTCAACCCATTGAATCCCATAAGCTGATCTACACAAAAACATCGGTAAAAAGCATCAAGCTACCACAAAAAATATACCTCAACAAAGCAAGTACAACTCTCTCCCTATCCCCTAACAAAATCGAGGCATGAGAATCCTCAAGGGATAGGCCCATCATAATCTGATAGAAATCTAAAGCAAGTCGCTAACCAATTGTTCCAACACAAACTGGCTAAAAGAACCATCAAATAGGTCATCCTAGTGGTGGCTTGAACTACCTACCCAACTAAGAACAACTAGATCAAGAACTCCTATTAGAGGCGAGGACTCCTATAGCTTGGGCATCACAAATTTCCTTTTAACACACTTTTCTTCCAAGGTTTCCATACTCACACATGTAAAAGGAGGGAGCAAAGAATAGAGTGACCCAAGAAGAACAGGGCATCAGTCTCAAGTCTTGTCTCAGTACCCAATAATCTACCAAGCTCTCATGATGCAACACTTAATTCTTTTTCGTTTCACTCACTTTTATTATGTTTAATCTTCAAAGCTTTAATCAAGGCTACGATAACATTGTTCAAGAAGTGTGTCTCTCAATCAGAAACTATCTCCTTGAGTGGATCAAAACGTTGCTCCATAATAAAATTGGCCATTTTCTTAGTATTATTCTTCATTGTTGATCAAGCTTCAGAGACCACTTCATAAAGTAGTCCGTCACTATAATAATATATCGCGTAAGCATAGTTGATGAAAGGTATATTGGTCCCACAAAATCGGTACCCCATTTTTCAAAGGGTAACGTAACGAAAATAGGGTTTAGAGGTTTTTATGATTCTCCCTAGCATCATGTCTTTGACAAACATCACAACACTTAACATAACTGAAAGCATCTTGGAAATTGGATGGCCACCAACAATATTCAACATGGAGAGCCTTTTGGGTAGGTAGCTGGCCACCAAAATGTCCCCCACTACTACTGAATCATTGCAGTCCTTAGAATGAATGGTACCTCCTCAGGTACCATGAGAGTGGATTTCAAAGACTTTTTTTGAAGTGGAAAAAAGCCCGGGAGGCCCTAAAAGACCAAATTTTGATGCAAAATAAAACGGTGCAGATTGATCAGCTGGAGTTTTTTTAGATGGAGCTTGATGCCAGGAACCCAACACAAGTCTCAATTCGTTGTGAGAGTCCGTTTGACCCCCCATTTAATCCCCGCAAGGTTTCAAATTATGAAGCAACTACATGATCCACCAAACAAAGTGCATCATGGGTCTAGGGTCTATAGATTTCGATGTCAAGAAGCTATTTGGCTACGGATCTCAAATCTGAGTTCGTTTCTAGATATTTTAAGTTTGAAACCTTAACCTTGATTATGAAGGAAAAAACAAAAAAAAACTCATCATGAGAAGGGAGGGGTGTAAAATTTTTTACACCCCATTTTTCTTGAGAATCGTACCTCTTTGATGCTGGGGTTGAGGAAGGATTGACTGCACATTCCTGATCTCCTCTCTCTTCTCTCCACTTGTTGCATGTTCACACATGTGATTCTATGGGAGAAGGGGGTGGAATTTGATGCAAGAGATGCAGATGGAATGATGGTGTTGGAATGCAAGAGATGCAGATGGAATGGTGGTGTTGGAGTGAAGGAGATCATAGATCAAGCTTTGTGAGAGTGTCAACATCTAGGAACAAGCATCAACGGCCTCCGAACCATGGCATATGTGCCTTCAAAACCATGTTTCTATGCGTAAGTAGTAGAATCCATTTGTTTTATGATAGATGTTTGATAAAAAAAGTGTAAATGGTTGCCTTTGATTGATAATGCTGAAATCTATCAAAAATCTTGAAGATAACTGAAAAGTTTAGTTGTATAATGATTTATAACAAAATGTGCAAAACCCATAATTATGTGATTTTTATAAAAACGATACATTTTGGGAGTTTTGTTGTGATTTTGGGATTCATATGGAGTAGAAATGAATATAAAATCAATTCTCGATTATTGTGAAAAGTCCCAACCCATAAATCAGAGATATTAGAATTTTTATCTAGATAAATGAAGAAAAAATGTGAAAAAATAAAAAATATTAGTTTTTTGCTTTAGAAAATTAAAAAAAAAAGCTTTATGGTCGTGGATGTATGACATTGCTAGAGTATGAGGGATAAGACTCATTTCATCCTTATCTCTATATTAAAGTATAGTTTTTATTGTTGTTACAAGAAAAACACATGAAAAAACCGCTTCCTACACCTATCAACAATGCATAACCTAAACGGTAGGGAGAAGGAGGGGATTTGAGGGTGAGTAATTGCTAATAAAGTTCTAAATTTTGATCTATTTTCTTATGCATATCATATAGGACGTTTATAATTTAAGTTTAAGAGGGTCGAGCAGCATGAGAATGCTCGGTGCTAACCCTTAGCAACGCAACATTACGTGTAGGCTAAAATCATTGAAAGAAATGTCTTTGCACTTCACAATGCTTTTTTTTTAAAATCATAAAAATGATCGAGCACTATGATTCATATACAGTTGCACTGCACATATTACATGGTGTCATTCCTGGATGCATTGCAATTGTTTTCTTATACATATGACCTATGTGGAGTGTGTGAGATGCCTAAGCTGTAGGTTTAGACCATCGGTTTCCTTGGGAAACAATTAAGTGAGAAAATATATTATCTCCTAGAAGGTTTGAAAACAAGGGTGGAGTTTGTGGCGTACGTGCTATTTGTATTAGCGACGCCTTAATCTACCAATCCTCGAGGTGTAGGAGAGCGACAATGGGGTGGCGGTATTTAGCCAAGGGGTGCCTCCTTCTGTTTATGTTACAAGGTGTTTTACACCAATATATTGTAGGGATGCCCTTTGAGGAGTGTGGGGAAGGCTTAACCATTGGATTACAATCCAAAACAAGTGCAAAATGCACAATAGAAGTTAGGGCAATATGTCCTTTAGACGCTCCTAGCCGTGAGGCTGAGGGGGTGTGTTCTTTGAGTGTAGCGAGGCCTGGCTAGAGAATAGGGCATTGGCCTCAAGTCATCCTAACTCGGTACCCAAGAACCTACCAAGCTCTCACGAGGTGACACTTAATCCTTTTTGTTGTGCTCACTTTTATTTATGCTCCAACCTTTCTTATTTTTTTATTTTAGCTAGTTGCTACCCCAAGGAAGAGCAAGGCATCAGACCCAGGTCTCCCCAGAAACCTACCAGGTCTAGGCAAGGCAATAATTAACTGCTTGTAGAATTTTTCTTCCTTTTTATTTTCCTTTTCTCATTGAGGGGTTAGAACCTCTTTTTACACACCTCTGTAATTTTTATCTTTAGATACATTCAAAACTTGCTCTTCTTTGCTATTTTGGTATGCTTCTTTAACTGCCTCACACTAGCAGGGACTCCTAGGACAACTGTCTAGCAAGCAGGAAGGACATGGTCACAAGGACTATCCCCTATCACAAGTCTTTAATGCTTGACAATGACCTAACAGAAGGTAGACAACTACTCAAATCTCCCCTAGATATACCTTACCAAACCCTAGGACTCCATGCCTTAATTGTTGGTCCCCACAAATGAAAAGAAAAAAAACCCCCACATACACATATAACACTATTAGCTTAAGAGGAAAACTCGAAAAGGCGACGATACCACCTAGAATGGCCACAAGAAGCTCCCGCACAGCAAAGGCTCTCTCCAGGCACTTCGTCACCAACATGTGTGATGCAATCACTAAAATAGAAAACCATTAAACATACATGCACCAAACATACATATGGCCCTCTTGGCCTAAAGAGATATAATAGTTCACAAAAGAAATGGCCCTCTTAGCCTAACATAAATCATTTTGTTCTAAGCAAATATGGTCTACTTGGCATGTAAATTGTATCTTGTCAAACTAACCAAGCTAAACCAAAGTCACAAGTCCAAGACTTCCTATTGATATAACCTCAGTATGGGCTATTCCTCTTTGTGTGCTATTAGTTGAACGAATGACCTCCTTAGGCTCGAGTGTCTTATCATCCAAATAGATGGTTGTTCTAGCTTTCCAAAGGCCTCTCCTATAGAGAGATCTGTGGATTTTAGCTCATTTAACCCTTTTCTATTTGGATTTTTGAATGTGTCATTATTACTACCTGAATTAAGTAGGGATTCAATCCTAGGCTCATCACAACGATGCATCCCAGAGCGGTGCACATTGCTAGATATATCATTATGGCCTCTGGTCTTATCCACTTGGGAATTAACCATAGTATATCCACTTGAAACTCTTTGCTTTTTATCCAGCACACCGGCCACTCTTTTCGAGATTTTGGGCATCCAAACCCATCTTCTTTTAATCTTTGCATGGCTATATTGGAACCCACCAATCCTTCTATTTGTGTGATCTTTCATAGTGACCAATTGATCTTGGCTCGCTTTCTACCTATCACTTCCCTTGAAGTAGATTCTTCTACTAGATTCAACTCTAGGTGGATCTTTACCATTGTAAATCCCAGGTTCCCTTTTGCCGTGGTTCTCAATGGTTGAGACAGCCTTCACATGGTAGCATATATCAGCTATGTTTTGGGGCGTCATCTCATTATCATGATTTTGTTTCAAACTTAGACCAGTGTTGGGTTTCTTAACCACTTTGCTTCCCCTATTAGGTCTATACCCGTTTCCACCACTATTCAATTGAAAAAAGGTCTAGAATTGGCCACGGTGAGAGTTCGAGGTCTAATACATGTACACTACCCTAACAGAATTAACAAATGTACTAGTTTTTTGAGCCACCAAAAAAGTCAAAAAATTCACAATATTGATTGATATGTAAACTGCTTCACTTGCTAGCGCCAGAATCTGCAAGACTTGCCTAATGTTATTAGATAGAATTTGATGGGTGCTATAGGGAAAGAAGTCGTTAATGACGATGACAAATGTTGAGGTTACTAAAGGGGCTGATTGTGTAGTACAACACAAAAAGGGACTACAATTCAACGAGGCCAATCAATCACAGTAGGTTGTAGTTAAGGCAAGGAACATGGGATTGGCTACACTAGGATGCCAGGGTTCTTGGGCCTCAAGATCTTTATAGTTAATTCTAGGATTCTGACCAGGCTATAGGAGTCCTCGCCTAGTAGGAGGTCCTGGTCCAGTTTTCCTAAGTTAGGTAAATAGTTCAGACCACCACTAGGATGACCTTGTTGATAGGCTTTTTACCTAGTCCCTATTAGAGCAGTTGGTTAGTGATTCACTCTGGATTTCTATGAGATCAAACATGGATCTTGAATCCGAGCTCGTTTGCCCCTCCAAAAGCAAAAAATCCACTTCAGTTGTAGTGTGAATACAAAAGAGATGAACTAGATATTTTAGCTTTGAAACCTTAACCTTGATTATGAAGGAAAAAAACAAAAAAAAAACATCGTGAGAAGGGAGAGGACGCAAAAATTTTTGCGTCCCATTTTTCTTGAGAATTGTGTCTCTCCGATGCTAGGGTTGAGGAAGGATTGATTGTACATTCCTAATCTACTCTCTGAGGGATTTTTTTTGGGTGCAAGCATTTTGTTTTTCATGAAGGGAATGAAAATTCTGATTTTAATTATTTCTCTCTCCTCTCTCTTCTCTCCTCTTGTTGCATATTCACACGAGTGATTCTATGGGAGAAGGGGGTGGAGTTTGATGCAAGATGCGGATGGAATGATGGTGTTGAAGTAAAGGAGATCATAGATTGGACTGTGAGAGAGTGTCAATGGCCAAGAACAAGTGTCAACGGCCTCCCAACCATGAAATATGTGCCTCCAAATCCGTGTTTCTATACATAAGTAGTAGATTCTATTTGTTTCATGATAGATGTTTGATGAGATTTTTTGTAAATGGTTTCCTTTGATTGATAATGCTGAAATCTAGCAAAATTCTTGAAGAAAACTAGAAAATTTAGTCGTGTAATGATTTATACCAAAATGCACAAAACCAGCAATTATGCGGTTTTCATAGAAATGGTAAATTTTGGGGGTTTTGTTGTGGTTTTGGGATTCTTATGGAAAAGAAATGAATATAAAATTAATGCACATTGATTGTGATCACTCCCGATCCATAAATGAGAAATATATGAATTTTTATCTAAATAAATGAAGAAGAATAGTGAAAAAATGGGAAATTGTAGTTTTTTGCATTGGAAAATTAAGAAAAAATATGCTTTATGTTTGTGGATGTATGACATGGTCGGAGCATGAGGGATAAGCCTCATTTCAATCTTGTCTCTATATTAAAGTATAGTTTTTACCGCTATTACAAGAAAAGCACATGAAAAAACCGTTGCCTACACATATCAACGATGCATAACCTAAATGGTAGGGAGAATGAGGGGATTTGAGGGTAAGTAATGGCTAATAAAGTTCTAAATTATGATCTACTTTCTTGTGCATATCATATAGGACGTTTATAATTGAAATTTAAGAGGGTCGAGCAGCATGAGAATGCTCGGTGCTGACCCTTAGCAACAAAGCATTATGTGTAGGCTAAAATCATTGAAAGAAATATATTTGCACTTCACAATGTTGTTTTTTTTAAATCATAAATATGATTGAGCACTATGGTTCATACATAGTTACATTGCACATATCTTATGGTATCATTCCTGAATGCATTGCAATTGTTTTCTTATACACATGATCTACGTGGAAATATCTTATCTCCCGGAAGGTTTGGAAACAAGAGTGGAGTTTTTGAGGTACATGCTATTTGTGATAACAGTGCATTGAGGGGCCAATCCCAAAGGTGTAGGAGAGCCGCAATGGGGCCACAGTATTTGGTCAAGGGGTACCTTCTTTTATTTGTGTTACGAGGTGTTTTGCACCGATATATGTGTGGGGACTCCCTCTGAGGAGTGTGGGGAAGGCTTGATCATTGGATTACAATCCAAAACAAATGCGAAATTCACAATAGACGTTAGGGCAATGTGTCCCTTAGATGCTCTTGGTAGTGAGACACAGAGGGGGTGTTCTTTGAGTGTAGAGAGGCTCCGCTAGTGCTTAGGGCGAGTGTCAGGCCTGTTTCAAGTCTTGACATATGACACAATGGCAATAACTATCATATATACTTCTTCGATACAAGACACTCGCTATAATTAAAAAAAAGTGTAGGGCTTGTTTCTTAATCTTTCTCTTTTCAAACTTTGATAGAGTAGCCCAAAATCCTCTTGTAGACAGATAATGTATTTTAGCTGCATAGCAAGAAGAAATGGAAGCTGTATCAATTTTAAATAGACCTTCAATGTCACTTCCTTCAGCCATAATTTCCTTCGGCTCTCTGAAATCCACAAGACATTCCCCAATACCTTGCAACTTCGATCGTTTATTCCTAATCTCATAATCAAACTCCTACAAAGTGATTAATCAATTTGCTAAATGGTCAGGTGGCTGCAACTTGTTCATCAACAGTCTAAGTCCTTTCATCTTTGTTAAAAAGACTACATTCTCATGGAGAATATAGTGCCTAAATTTCTTCGTTGTAAAGACCATTCCAAGGCACAATTTCTCCATATACGTATACTTGACTTCGGATATCCCCAACTTGTTGGTAGCAAAGGCTATTGGATGATACCATTTCTCTTTCCAAATTTGGGCTAAACAGCAATTGATACTATGCATTGTTACTACTGAAAATATGTAGAAAATTTCACCTGTTCTGAGTGCTTTTAGGATTGGCGCTTTCACTAGTTCCTATTTCACATCCTCAAAAGAGATTTGACAAGCTTCATTCCACTCAAACTGACAATTAAAAGTTAGAAGGTTCATCAATGGCAACACTCTTTCTGCTATTGCATTAATAAATCTTCGATAATATCCCATTTATGATAGAAAGTTGTGTACCTCTTTTGAAGTATGTCGATGGGCTCATAGTGACTATAGCCTTTATCTTTTTAGGGTTAGTCACAATACCAGCCGAACTAACCACATGGCCCAGTAATAACCCAAAGGGCACCCCAAAGATACACTTGCGTGGATTAAGACCAATGCAAAAAGGTCTATAATACTAAAAACATTTTCTTAAAATGATCAATTGTCTTTCCCTTGTGGTGGCTACCCCTAAATCACCTACCCCTACATCACCGATAAATACTTTTAATTCCTCTAAAAATATATCATGAAAAGTCTTATCAGCTACTCTCCTTGCCAAGAACCAAGTGCATTGCATAATCCAAAGGCCATCACATGATACACAAAACTACCAAAGATAGTGATAGATATCGTTTTCAGCTTGTCTTCCTTTGCAATAGCCATTTGATTATATGCAACAAATCAATCCATAAATGAATAAATTTCACTACCCGCTAACTAATCCAAAATCTAATCAATGAATGGCAATGGATACTAATCCTTAATTGTTTGCTTATTAAGCTCTCTAAAGTCTACACAAAGAGGAATCTGATTGTTCTTTTTCTTGATAACAATTGGTAAACACCACTCTATGTGTTGTACTAAAAATATTAGGCCAACTTTTCATAGTTTTGTCAATTTGTGGAATAGGCACGGGGCGTCCATCTTGGGTTAATCCTCTATATAACGTGCATTCAAATGGTATTTTTAAAACCCCTTTTTAAAAAATTTGCACCATTTTATATACCCCTTTTGTGAATTTTGAAGGTAATATTTATATTCCTTTTGTAAATCTAAACTTTAAGATGAGGTTTATTTTTATAACCCCTTCTATACAATTCAAATAAAAACACAATGCCATACTACTTTACGTCGAGTTTTTTCATGATAATCTCAGTTGAATATCCAAACACTAGAGTGCACAGTCTTGTACACTTTTACAACCCTATACAAGAGTCACCTACTAGAGGGTAAACTCCTCTTTGGGAACCATGCACAACAACCATAGATAATCATGGCCTAAATCGTGGGTGCAAGAGCCAAGATAAGATACAAGGTCATGAGCTTGAGTAGTAGATACAACAAAATATACAAGGGACATATTAGACTAGCTTAAGTCAGGAAATGATATCAATTATACCTTTAGGGAGATTTGGAGGGGCTCTCACTTCCAAAAAGTGTTTTCATAGGTCAATTGTATGACCTTGGGAATGACCTTGGGCACATATTTTTACATCATATTAGCATTGTAATATCTTCATTGACCTTTGATTTTCCTAAGTTATTTTTCACATCTTAGTGAAGAGATGGTGTGAGCTTGCATACTTTCCCTCAAGTTCAAAAGCATCTGTAAATACAAGCTAACAATATAAAATTGATGACAGAAATCTAAAGTGCTAGTAATTATTGGAAGACTTTGAAGTCTTCCATGGTGAGCCTTTCCTTACTCTCAAATTTCCTCCATTAAGGGAATTTCCATCATGCCAAGTTGTATTCTATGCTTGTAGAAGAGCTCTTGGGCTTGGAGCTTTAGTATAGATGTCAATCACATTCTCTTTAGTATTGCAATGATGCAACATTATATTACCATTCTAGACTTTTTCCCTAATAAAGTGCAATCTCACTTAAATATTCTTGGTTTTTTATACATGACTGGATTCTTTGCTAAAGATTCAATTGAGATATTATCAAAAGAATAAGCATGGGATCAGAGAATCCATAGAACCCAAGTTTCTGCAAACTTTTCTTCGTCCATATCGCTTCACAATCTCTATAGTTAAATCCTTGTATTTAGCCTCAATAGATGAGAGAGTGACTATATTTTTCTTCTTAGAGCACTAGGAGATAGATGTGGAACTAGCCATACCAAATCTTTAAATGAAGATGCTTCTGGTGAGAAATGAAGATATCTCCTAACTTCATCTTGCAAATTTCAATACCAAGGATATAATGTAGATATCCAAGATCTTTCATTTCAAACTCATGGAAGAGTTTGTACTTTACATCATCCAACAAAGCATCATTTCTTCCTATCAAAATCAAATCATCCACTCAAAGCAAGATAACTACAATGCCATTCCCTTTAATCTTGTAATAAAGAGCATGGTCCAACATTACTGTTTTGAAATCCTTGACATTTGAGATGATCACCTATTCTTCCATACCAAGCTCTTGGATCTTGCTTCAATCCATACAAACTCTCTTGTAGCTTGCATACCAAATGCTCTTTACTTGCTGCAACATAGCCTTCTACTCGTTTCATGTAAACATATTCCTCAAGTTGTTCATTGGGCATTGTTTACATTCATATACCATAGCTTCCATTTTTTACGAGCATCCAAAGCAACAACCTGGTGGAGCTCCTCTTAGCTACAGGTGCATAAATTTATTCATAATCAATACCATATTCTCGAGTAAATCCTCTCACAACCAATCTAGCTTTATTATGTCTCTCAATCTATCCTTCATTGTTACATTTTAGCTTGTAGATCCATTTACATCCTATGGCTTTCTTGTTGGGTGAAAGTTAACATAAATCCCAAGTACCATTTCTATGCAATGTAGACATTTCATTACCTATAGAATCCTTCCATTCTTTTTTATCACGTGGATCCTTCTATGTTGTAGGTTCATCATGCTATAAAATTGAGGTGAGAAGAGCAAGATTGCATTGTTCAAAATCTAACTTTTTACCTATTTGATGCATCCTTAGATGTTTAGGTTCACAAGTTGTAAGAGTGAGGTGGGAAGAGCAAGATTGCATTGTTTAAAATCTGAATTTTTACCTCTTTGATATGTTAGCCTTTGGGGTATCCTTCTCTATCTTGTAGACCTCCTCAAGGCTACTTGATACTCTTCTCTTATTCCTCCAATTCTTCAATAAATTCTTATTCCATGGCTATTGGTATACATTGAGAGGTGCATAAGAGCATGTGTCCAAATCTAAGGATTGAGCTAATTTCCAGCTTGCATTCTCATCAAATATTACATCCCTTGATACAACAAATAGCTTTTCAATTGGATCATAAAGCTTGTAAACTTTACTTACATCACTATATCCGATGAACACATACTTTCTAGACTTATCATCAAGTTTTTTCCTTTTCTCATCAAGAAAATGAGTAAAATCTAAGCATCAAAATAATTTGAGATGAGATACTTGAGGCTTCGATTGATAGAAGGCTCCATATATAGTGTTATACCTTTTCATACTTTAGTGGGTCACCTATATATCAAGTAATAGGTAGTATTGATTACTTCAATCCAATAGCAATTTGCAAGTTTCTTGTCTTTAACATGCATATAGTTTATTCAAACAGGGTCCTATTCTTCCACTCTGTGATACCATTCCATTGAGGTATATAGTTGTAAGTAAGGTTCCTTCTTATCCCATGTTTTAGGAGATATTGGCTGAATTCTTTTGGATAAGAATTCTCCTCCATGATCAAATTTGAATAGATTGATTCTTCTTCTTGCCATAGTCTCAATCATAAGTGCTTGAAGATTTCAAATACTTCAAACTTAGATTTCATGAAGAATATCCAAGTATACCTAGAAAAATCAATAGTAAAATTGACATAGTATGCATATCCACCTATTGAAGGTGTATGGCCAGATTGATATACATTTGCATGAATAAGATCAAGGCTCCTTTTGGTATATTTATACTTCTTGAGAATCTAATTCTTGACTTCTTCCCATTGGAACATAATTCGCAAAATTTTCCAATCCTTTCTAGTGATGGTATGACCGAAACCATGCCTTGAGACTTCAACATACATATGCTTTTGAAGTTGAAGTGTTCATATATTTTATGCCATAATTCAGTAAGAGAAAGAGAGGTTGTTTTTTAATCTTGTATGGCTAAAAATGCTGAAGGTGATCCATCATAGTGAGGGTACCAAAATAACATCTCCAAGTATCGTTTTCAACCCTATATTGAGCTAGAAAAGTATGTCTCATTTACCTACAACAGCATTAGGAGTTATATCTGCAATATAAATGTCAACATTATGATTAGAATCCAATTTTGAGAAATATGTTGCATGAGAATTCATGTGGGATCTTGTCCTACTATGAATCCACCATGGTTCTTCTTTGGTTTTGAAGTCTATACTATTGGCTTGTGTAGTGTTATTACTAAAGAGTAGAGAGTTGTCTTGAAAGGAGCATTGAGAGCTTCCTTCTTCATCAATAAAGATAGCTAATCTTCTCTTCCCATTAGCTTGCTTCTTCCTGCAATCCTTCTCAAAATGACCATATTTTGAAGAATAATGACATTGCATTGAATTATGACAACCTCTAACTCTACCTCTTCCTCTACCCCTAGAGGAATGGCATCCTCTTCCATAAGAAAATTGATTGCCTCATTGATGTAGTTGATTATTGTTGTGGTTGGGCTTGTTTATTTAGTGTCTTCATCTTTGTCTTTGGGTGTTGAATATTTCTCTTTATTTTGCTGAAAAGAGGGCTTTATCAATTATACTTGTTGAATTACTTGTAGAGCTTCCATTATGAATGTTCTTCATAGCTACTTATCTTTGATCTCTATCTCTAAGAATCTGTTCCATCTCATCAAGTGAGGGTTTTTCCCTCAAAATGATAAGGTCTTGAAAAGTTCTTCATATCCTTCCTTCAAACCGTAAATAATGATTGTACACAACTCAATATCTATTATTTTTATCTCCCATGGCATTTAATTGCTAATGTAGATCCTTGACTATTTTGATGAACTTTGTGGTAGTAGTCTCTTCTTCATTTCTATTGTGTTCGTCAACTCAACTCACAGGGTTGTATGTCTTGATGTACTTTTTGATTCATGTATGTTCTTTAAGGTCTTGCAAGCTTCCTTAGGATTTTTCTCATCCATTAGATGGTTGAGAATGTCATCCTTGACATTGAAAACTTCATCATGTGGACAACAAATATGGCCTTTTTGTCCCATTTGTCGATCCTTCTTCAGTAACCTCATCTTACTTTGGTCTATCCATTAATACGAGTTCCTAGCAATCATGGAAGAAGAGAAGTGACTCCATCTTCACTTTCCATGTGGCATAGTTGGTGCCATCGAGCTTTTTAGCTCCCTCCAATTATGTAGACTAGTTGCCATTTCTAGCTTCAAGAAAACATTGTAATGAATGGGGATTTTCACATAAACAAGGATCACACGAGGGAAGATTCTAAAGGAACCTAATCTAATACCATGTGAAAGGGGGATGAGGAATAGGAGGACACATGAGCCTCAATCAATCAACAAAATAGTGATAAAAGTATCTTTTCCACAGATAAAAGTGTTTTTTCACAAAACAAAAAGGACTTTTACATATAGACAAAAGTGTTTTTTCAAATATAAAAGTACATTTAACATAGTCAACTATTTAGTAAATAATAATATTGAAATGTGTGAGATGAGAGAAATACACTAATACAAGTCTTAATCAACTCTAGCATGGATAGGGAATACAAGATTAATAATGGCACTAAACTCTTTATTCATAATAGAAGACCAGTTGTGGCTGCCAACAAGTACACATCATGGGCTGATCCCCAAACCCAAAACTAGTAAAGCGCAAGAAGGCACAATGTAGAGGGTGTGGGCAACACTAACCTCTACTCAATACTACAATCAATTATGTCTATTGTATACATAAAACTAGGCTCTAATGTGACTACACTATCTACTGTTGGGGACTGCAATCTACTCAAAACAACTTATATAACTTCTTCTATGAGTGAATCTTGAGCTACCCTTTGGTAGGTGGATGATCCATAAAGTTGGTGACAACTCCTTTTCATACTCCAACACAAGATTATAGATGTAGGGTTAGACATCTGGCTCCCCAAATAGATAAGTAGCTGCAGTAACTAGCCAAGTTCGTGGCTATACAAAACAATATAGAAATCAGACTCAGAAGATTCGTATGGTCATGTTGTAATACTCAAAAAGAAAAAGATTTCATCTTTTTAAATCTCCAAAAGTTATAGGCTAGATAGAGAGATGTTAGTCCCCCTAAAGTTGCTTCCTAACAAAGGTGGTAAGCAAAATTTTAGAGACTTTTCCAAACTATTCACACCCACATGTTAGTACTACCAAAAGTGCTTTCATAGGTCAATTGTATGAACTTAGACAAATGCCTTTGGTATGCAACAACACTACAATCCCCTAGTATGGTGTTAAGTTGATCTTATCCTATCAAATTGGGGGCCACCTTCTAGCAACTTTATCTAATGATTAGAAAAGTTACCTGATTTATGGGGTCCACTCACTCTCTCAATCTCATTGGTCAAGACCAAGGCCTCCCAATTTCCTCAATGGGCTTGTTATAGTTATCTAACTAAGCAAGGCATGTTATCATTATGTGAACATATAAAAGTAGCTTTCTTTTAGCAATCCATTACACTTGGTTCATTAGCACATCCTTTAAGCATATAAACAAACACTTCAAGAAACAATATTATATTAATTTATTTTTTAATTATAAAATTCAATCCTATGAGAGTAGCCAAAACTATCCCATATAGGACGGAACCTTCCAAACCCTGTGAGATTGTGTCATGTGTGACCACATTCCTTCAATGGTTACAAGGAATTTATGAGCTCAAAGCCTCACTAAGCTTAACAAAATACCCACCTTTCCGACAAGAGTATAGGACCCTCACTCCACAAAGTGAGTTTTTTTGGCATACGACAAGTTTCTTAAGAGTTATTGGTGTGGTAATCCCAATGGGCTTTAGCAACATATCCTCTTTTTTTACCAAATGTCAAAAGCATGGACTTAAAGCAAGATGGCCATCATAGACACAAATACAAAAATAGTCATCCCGCAAAGAGAAAGAGTAACTTAAATTATTAAGGGCCATACTATTGCATGGACTTGCTTTAATCCCATTTTTCATCTATAAAAAGAAAAAGTCCATCTAATATTGGTTTTAGGTCTCTTGGGCTCTAATCTAGTCTAATTTTAACAAAAATAATTCTTAGAAGCACAATACTATTTTTAGCATGCTTTTATATCACTTTCGGGCTTGCTTTCATATACCTACTAATGTGCATGTGACTACCCACATGATTTTAAGAGAGATATTTATGGAATTTCAATGTGAAAATTTAATAGATATTTATTCATTGTAACTTATCCTAATTTGATTATCCTTGTTTGGCCAACTACCATTGCATTGAATTAACCTCATGTTGACCTATGACCGCCACTAGTTTAAGATGTGGGGCTTCCACATCTATCTCATGATGATGAGTTTGTGTATGATCTCTCTACATCTAAGAGCTAGTCTTCAAGACACCTTTTGTGTATACGTGTAAGGGAATGAATTCCAAACATTGATATGTTATCACATAGGGTAGAGCAAGGGTACTATAGCATGCTCAAATCTTTTAAGCTCATTTTGAAGTCATTTGGCCACTCATATCACTTCCTAAATATATTGTGCAAAAACAAGGGCTAGAGTAAGTGAGTCGCGGAACGTCTATGTGTAAATAGGGCTTAAGAGGATAGGTAGCATTAGATGTTTGGTGTGGAAGAAGAAGAGGAGACCAGCATATGGAAGAATCAATTTTTGGAGATATCAAAGGATGCTAGGTCTAGCATTGATCAATGCACCATGAATGAAGCATACCATCAACCATCTTCCAATTGCACACCTAAGGGTTTTGCCTTATTTGAATCATGGATGGATGTGGATTCCTTACCTGAAGATGGAAGTTTAAATAGATTTTGGGCTAGGAGAGGGGGGGTATACTATGACATGCTTTTCCTCTTCTTTTATTCAAAAAAGGCAAGCTACTTTGTGCTTCTCTTTGTGAGTTGTACCTTATCTCAAAAAAGAAAATTATATTTCACGTGTTCTTATTTTCCACAAAATAAAATTAGGATTTTCTTTTCCACTATATTTCTTTGATTTTTTAGTTGCATGAAAAACATGGTCTGACCTATTTCTTGTGGCTTCAGCCTAATGCACTCCCAATATCATATTAAGGTGATGCTAAATAGTAGAGTGACTAATTTTTTGGACAAACACACTTACACAATCAATTTCAGCTATATCTAAATTTAAATATTCTAATTTTAATATTTTGGATTTTTTGTGTTTTAAATTTATGGGTTAAATTTTATGAGTTACACCTATGTTTAATCATGTGTGAAATTGCAAGTATGCTAATAATTCACATTTCAATAATTGAAAAAGTTTTTTGACACCATTTTCATATTAATTTATTTTTTTCAAAATTTCACATTGTTTTATTAGATAGAGTCGTTTAATGGGGGACATTGCACTAAGGCTCTATCTTTTAGGGTTCTCTTTTAAGTGCAAAGAAAGTTTCATTTACAAGGGTTTTGTTGGTGGGTAGATAGAAGTCTCATTTACAATGGTTTTGTTGGTGGGTAGATTTGGTTCGTTATTCATGCCCTTTTTTTAAACTAATTCATGGCTACAACTTAACTTCATCTTCATTTCAAAAGTCATATAGTAATTAACTTCATAGAGCTTTTGATTTATTTTAGTTATCCTTGAATTTTTTTGTGTTTGATGGATTTTTTTATTCCCCTTTTGTTTTTCAAAAAACTTCTAGTAGTCCTAATTACTATAATCCTTTCATATAAGCTTGAATGATCAAGTATCCTCAGTGTTCTTACGTTAGTTTTATTTTCCTACGTAAAGATACTAAGCTTTTAATTGTAGATTCAAATGCTTCAAGGTATATTATCTACTTATAGATAGTAATTTCTTAAATTTGTAGATGAATGTTATTCATTCCAAGTCAACTCTTGTAGTTTTGTACATTTATCGAAAATGCAAGCCAAACAAATCCATAATTTAGGTTTGGGTTCTTGATTGCTTCATTAAATCTAGACTCACTTTTAGGCCTTGTATGAATTGCCATGTCATCATCCTATTTTAAAAAGGGGGCCAATGGGTAACTTTTGGTCTTTGTAAAATTGTGATGTCATCATCCTATTAAAAAAAGGGGGGTCCATGGGTAACTATATCCATTGTCCCTTAAAACTATATCATATAAATGATCATTGCAAAGGTCTTAATGAGAGGATTCTCAGCATCAATGTCCAACAAATTTGGAGTTTATATGCTCAAGTTATGGTATCCTGATCAAAAAGTAACCTCAAAAGTCCTGTAACAATAGCCTCACTCTCATTTGTCCTTATGGAATATTCCTTAGAATCCCAAAGAGTTTAAAAGGCCAAAAAGTGAGTCCAAATCTCCCCTAATGTGACATTTTTTATAGGATTCATTTTCATTTAGGTGAATTATTACTATGTGAGAAGAGATTCCCTATAAGAGAGTTTAGTTTGGCCTATGTTCCAAGATAGGAGAACCTTGCATAACTTTTTATAAAGGATTTACCTTGTGAGAAGTTTGAAGCTTTTCACAAAGCTTTGGGTTTAGTCCCCTTTTTGGATTGATTGTAATCCATTGGACTTGAAAATTCCTTATAAACAAGCATCAATTCTTATTAATTGCATTACTTCTAAGGGGGTTTGTTGCCATATTCTATGTTACATCCTACATGTTGAGCTAGATTTGCTTGATATTTTGGTTTCAATGAGGGGACATAACCATACTCAATACACTTGTAGGACATTGAAGGGATAAATTGGGATATGGGAATTTTTGGGTGCTTTGTGTTACTTGCAATGGCCTTCTTTATAGTCACCCTCACTAATGATGTGCTTTGGCTCTATAAATGAAACATCATAATGGCTGACAAGTGTTATCTTCACATAATGTTTAGGAAGACATTAACTGTAAATAACATGGATGTTTTATATCATATTGAACCTCCCTACATGATAGCAATCCAACTAAAAATATCAATTCCAATAGCACAAAAATAATCATAATGGCTTATGTGATTTGCTAGCAACCTCTTTTAAATGACAAAATCCTAGTCTATCATAATTCCACGTGATGTTGATGAAAGTGTGGCAAGCCTAAATTCAACCAATGAATACCTCCACTACATCAAAAAACACCATTACCACTTTGGGATCACCACAAGTGCAAAAAATGGAAAATTTAACTCTATGCCAAATGCAAAAGCTTTTACACAAAAAGGAAAATCTCTTCTTAGCACTAACCAATAAGTTTGCTATTCAAAACTTGATTTTCCACAAGAATTCATGGGGATTTCTTCATCTCGAGCTAAGGACAATGACCATAGTTGCAGTAGGAGAGGAGGTGTAGCTTGAAGTCAGAGGACCTTCTACCTACAATATCTATAATTTAGGACTTCACAACATATCTCATCTCTTCTAGATATGCACCCATATTTACTTTTCCAATTCTAGATATTGATTTGAGAAGAGAAATTGATTGGATTGGTTGTATATGTGATTACATACATTGATAGTAATGAAGTTTGGAAGTATCTTGATTCACATGTTACCTAGCCTTCACCACAACTACATCCAAGAGGCTTGGCTCCCTACTCCCACACACCTTCCACCCTACATCTATCACCTCTATCTCACTATCTAACACAAGTTGGATCCACCATGTGTGAGTTCTACCACCATGACTAATTGCAAACACACGTACAATCCTCCATGAGTGTTGCATGCTATGATTTTATATAGATTGATCTAAACCTTGCTAGAGCATCATCACAACTATTAGATATTGTGAATTCAATGTATGTGTTATTGCATGCCTTGAATTCCCTTTCTTAACTTAAATTGAGAACACATATGCTTCATTCTTACTAGAGACCTTGGAAAGCACCATACAATATTTTTTAGATGAGGAGAAAGGAAATCAGGGATCTACTTCAATAGCCCATGAGAAACTCTTGGTTCATACTATCTCCACCAAATGCTCCTTTTGTAGTAAGAAGGGACATCTTGTTAGTAACTATTGAAAAAAATATATTGACAAAATGAAGTGCAACAAATGTAAGTAGAGAGGGCATATTACTAGTAAATGTCCTACCACCTCTAAAGTACCAAAAGAATTGGAGGCCAATTTTGTCTCTAAAACAACTAATGATGTATGCCATTTTTTAAAGGGGGCATTAACATGTCTTGTAGTCCAATGCCACTCTGGCATTGAGGGGGGGTGTTGTTGGGAGATAGGCATGTGAACTCCATGTATACAAGGGCGGATAAGGGTATCTAGGTGTGAATGAAGTGGAGGGCAGGGGGAAACCCTAACCCTAGCCATCTAGCAGCTATTGAAACACCTTATAAATCACTCTCAAGGTTGAGGAGGGTGTACTAGTTGTACTTGTGAACAACTCATTAAGCAAGATTTTCTTCTTGTACTTGAGCTCTCCCTGTCCTCTTGTGCATACTCTCTTGCTCTCACTCTCATTTTTCAATAGGGCACGTGGGACAACATTGGTCAAGAAGACTATTACCTTATTCTAATTTTGGCATATAGTTAGTTTATCCTTATCTCATTTATGACTTGGCATATCCAAGGTCTTTCCAATAGTAAACAGTTATCTTTGCCACCATGATCCATATTCAAGACTATGAGGAAAACAAAAAACTGGAGTGTGGTGATTTCTAGAAGTATAGAGTTGATCATGTCTAGATGTTTTACACGCTCCTAATTGGCCATCCTCATCACTAGAAAGAGGCTTGGTTCCTAATCCATCAATCCCAGTTTGTTGGCAAGTCGCCAATGTGATTATATTTATTCTTGAACCACCGTCAAGTAGGACATTTTAGATTATTTGATCGTTGCACTAAATAGGAATCACTGGAATGGTTGGATCAGAGAGGAGGCCTACTATTGGGACGTGGACCTTCTAAGTTATTTCCTTTAAAGTATGGGTCATCGTGGCTGCTACTTTTGGTTCTTGCAATATTGTGTACTCAGGTTGAATCATTTTCAAGAGGTGAGCCTTGAAAGCTGGGATTAGATTTAGTAGATCACCTAGGGAACAATAATATTGACATGTGCCCATCCACTTGATGCCTTGGATAAGTCCCAAAAAACCAAATTTTGTGGCATTTTCCCTTCCTTTGCTGCGGGTTTAATCTCCTTCTATTGACTTTCATTACTTTTGAGGTGAGCATCTGAGGTTTTATTATGCCTCTATTTGGGGTGAACTTTTGGATTCTTCTTATAAGCTTTTTCAGAGTTGACATCTAGATTTGTGATTTTTTGTTTACTAGGTGTTAGCGAGCAGTGATTGAAGACAAGCCTCTGTCACAACTTGAAAAAAACATGTTAAGCAGTACCGGTTGGGGAATTAACTTTGTCGAAGAACAAATAAAAAACAAAACAATTTCAATGTTTCTCGATCACAACTCAACTAACACACGAACACAAATGACCAAACATGCCTCTTGTAGCCTCAAATACTCCAAAATCAAACACAATGTAGTGCATCAAAACATAAAACTTGAGTCTTAAAAAATGCAATCATTACCTCTTTGGGGTTTGATAAACAAAACCTTGACTTCTCAGCATCCCAATTGCCACAAAGTTCAACCATTATACACAAATATCCATACATTGGTATGGGACCCTTCTCTCCTAAAACACAATGTTGATCAACAAGAGAAGGGCCCCTTATAAATTCTCTCACTCCTCCTTATACAGTTACTCCTCACACATTGTGTTTTTCATTTTTGCAAAGCCTTAAATCATTTTCAAACATTTCATGCTTTTCATGAGGCCTAAATACTGTAATCAAAATAACATGAAAAGCCTTAAAGACTTGTAAAACTTAATAGATTTTGAATAATGCTTTGTAGCTTTTGCATTCTTGCCACCATGGCTCCGTTTGCAAAACGTACTCTATCATGTTCTCCAAGAGATGATTTATGGTTCTTGCACACATGAATGGTGAAGGAAAATGAATTCAAAACTGTGATCCATATTGTTGAAAACCAGATCTCTGGATGTTGGCCTACTCAGATACATGATGCACTTACCTAGGACTTTCTGCATCCCTTCATATCGACAAATCTCAAGTGGCTCCGCAACAGCAGTAAACCATCTTCATTGTTGAGCATATTGTTCAAGCCACTCATCCACCTCCTCTATTTTATAGCTAGTGCAAACATATGGGCTTGACTCTCACCTTCAAGGCTACATCCTCTTTAATCAAAGGATTACGTCCAACTATGGAAAAAACCCCCTCTACAAGCTCTCTAATCTCCTTGTCCTAGATACTTGTGATGGGGCCAAGGAGATTGTAAGAGAAGCTACCTTGTAATTGGATCTATGTTTTTAGCTCAAGTTTGGTTGTAGATTGTAAGGAGCTTAGATTTGGTTTATCTTTCCAGTAGACCTTCAAGTATTTGATACCAGTGGTCTACAAAATGGAGCTAAATTTTACCTAGCTCTAGTTGTACTTCGTGCAATGCACTATCTACCAGGTATTTCATGGTTTCCTAATGACAAATCTAATATTTCATATTCTATTCTTCCATGATTTTCATTGTGCGTATTTCCAAGTTTCTAATTTTGAAAGTAGTTTTGTTAAGGATAAATTCAATGTGCAGTCATCCACGCATCAGTGATCAGTTGTACATGGACCTATGCACTATATCTTTATTGTATTTAGCGATTTGGCAACACTATATCCGATATGCGATATTCCATTTGACCCATGACTTATTTTTTGTGAATTTATAAGTTTTTAATATTTCACGTAGTTTGATTGACAACACACATTTAATATGCAATTGCGTACACTCGGTGCAATGGTGAGTTTTTATGTTATCATTGAAGTATACTCCCATGCAAACACATCCTTGAACTTGATCAACAAATTGATGAGTTGTTGACAAAATGTTGGTGGTAGTTTAATACTAATCTTGCCCGATTTAGTTTTTTTTAACCCAGATTGACTGTATCTACTGCAATTTTTTTTACTATTGTGACTATCTACATCTACACTTCAAACTCACACTCTTGATTTAGTATTTTCTTAATGTCAACATCAACAATCCGGTTAGTATTGCTATTGCCTTCTATATAGTTCAAGTTTTGAATTCTAGAACTGTCTGGACTGTTGTTCTCTTCCTGCTCTTCCAAGGCTTGAGATTACAAACTATAGGATTGCAGGTCCGTAGCCTGCTCAAGAACTCCTCTTCTTTATCATCACTCATGCCTTTGACCATATTGATTGTTTTAGCTTTAGCTAGTTGGCAATTTGGGGCATGTTGAGAGATAGACCCCATGTATGCAAGGCTAGATAAGGGTTGCTGGGTGTGAATGAACTAGAGGGAAAGGGGGAACCCTTACCCTAGCCATCCAGAGGCTATTTAAATAGCCTAGAGGTCACTCTCAAGGTTAAGGAGAGAGTACTAGTTGTACTTGTGAACAACTCATTAAGCAAGCTCTTCTTCTTGTACTTGAGCTCTCTCTCTCTCTCTCTCTCTCTCTCTCTCTCTCTCTCTCTCTCTCTCTCTCTCTCTCTCTCCCTCTTGTACACAATTTCTTTCTCTCACTCTAATATTTCAACATGGTATGAGAGCAATCTCTAATCCACTGAGCTTCTCACAATCACATCCAGGCTTAAGTGCATAAGAGACTTCCATTTCTTCAACTTATCCTTCTTTTCACCATAGCCAGTTCTAACCTACCTCCATTGGAGGAGTTGGCATGAGCAAAGGAGGCCATATCAACTCTTTATTCCTTTTGAAAACTTCTTCCCTAGCTTAGGGCACTTCACCATGTCGTATCAAACACTTACATTGACTAACTAGGAAGATAACATTATGTGTTTCCCAAAAAGAGCACAGATCTGGACATCATAAGCTTTCTTATTGTAGTATAGGTAGGAGAGGGCACAATATACAAAAATGAAAAGCTTACAAAAATACATTTATAGAAGAAATTATTTTAAAAGGTGTAAATTTATTCATAGACAGGGTTTTTATATTTCATTAAAAAATTTATAACAGAAGGGTATAGTTAGATCATAAAATCGGCCCAGATATTTGACAGATAGCATACGAACCTTAAAGAAGATATGATACCATAAATATCAAGAAAAATGCATGCTTACACTTTAATTTGGTGATGCATAGAAGCTGATTGGACTTGCATAAGATGTGCCATTTAGAGCTAGGTCACACCAAAGGCTGAAAGAAGGGAAACCTCACTCTCTTGTTAGGGCATGTTCACACCCAAGGATAGTAATGTCAATAGGGCTTGTCTAAACATACCCCCCAATCTATTTACCACTAAAACCTTTGGAAATAAATGTGCTAATGTCATTGTATTTCTCCCTTTTTAGACTGTGTAGAGAAACAACACGATCTACACTAATCAATATTTCCTCTCTCTCTTGAATTTTATCATTTGTTGTAGCTTTCTTTTCCATCACACTAGAGTGTAGCCAATATATTGGTGGGGGAAGTGAATCCTTGTTGTTAGTATTGGAGGGCTAAGGATAGCTCTATGCATGGGTTCTCCCATGTATACCACTTTTTCTTGGAATCAGGGGGATCCATGCCAACCATAATGCATCCCTCATTAGAAAAGGTTGCGGCCCATAAGTGGAAGGGTTGGCCCATGTGCTCTCCATTGTACCCATTGAAAACTATCTATTTTAAAAACCTAGCATCTTGTTGATGTCAACCAACAAGATCACTCATGGTTTATTTGATTAGTTACTCTTAAGAAATCTTGTGGGTTCATCCCTCATTAAATGTGCTATTTCTACTAAAGTCAACTTTGACGAGCTACATTTTATATTACTATTATACTATATTGAAGTAAAGTTTCAACCTAATCCTTAAGTGCACGATATTGAATTAGACTTTCAATTTAAGCTTTATGTGTTATCTAAAAGTTTCAATTTAAACTTTATGATAACACCCCTTTTAGCTAAAATTTGTATGATTCACCAAGGGAAACTTGAATCACATAAGCGCAAGGGAGGAGGGTTTTTTCAAAAAATATATAAGCATCTCATAAAAATATACATTAGGGGTATGCCCCCATTAATATTCCCAGAAAGCTTAAAAATAAGGGAAAGGGTGGGCTTTATTCTTTAAAAAAGGGGGGATAGGAGCAGTTGGGATATTTTGGGGGGATGGGGCAGCAATGGTAAGGGTACATGAAATTGGAGAGAGAGAGAGAGAGAGAGAGAGAGAGAGAGAGAGAGAGAGAGAGAGAGAGAGAGAGAGAGAGAGAGAGAGAGAGAGAGAGAGAGATGATTATTGGCAAAACCCAAACTAGTTACACACATAATGATGGTGACAATCACATCAATATCAAAGTTAATAGATCCATGTCACTTGAATGCACTTTTATTGACAATATGTCTACAAAGGAAGTGTAAAGAGTAAGGTTATTTTGAAGCACATGAAAGCCTTCTACTCTTTATCCCTAGCCTAGGGGAGATCACTACTCAAAAAATCGTATTTTCAAGTATGCTTGCAGGTAACTATTTGGTATTAGGTCCCTTTATGTGCTTTTGGCGCCTTGAAAAGCATTCCCTAGTTGCATTCTCTTCAAAGCATGATGTGCTTGAGCATTATGTCTATAAATTGAATGAGCATGTTGTTCTTATAGTAGGTGTGCAGGGGTTGAGGAAGGTGCCCACCTAGTTGGCTTAGAGTGAGGTGATGGGTCGCTTCCCCCAAGGAGATCAGACATAGATATATGTATGTATCACGTGGGTTCGTAAGAAAATTTTAAAATACCAATTTGACACATGTTTTACATACAAAAGGGTCCCATACAAAGGGGTCACTTTACAGATTGAATAGAAAAGGGTTTTGTTTTATAAGGAAAAATTCATAGATAAGAATATTTATAAATAGCGCTTGAACACACGTGATACAAAGAGTATACATATAGTGAATTCCATGGGGGTCAGTTCTTTGATCACATAGTATTATGAGGGGATTGGGGTGAGTGTAGGCTTTTTAGAAATCATCATGAGAGGTGTGAAAAGAGATGTGATTTTTTGTTTTCTACCTCATATAATATAGATATGTATGGATGATTGTAACATGCTTGTTGGACCTCTCTTATTGTGAACAAATGCTTGAGGGGGGGCCTATCCACAAGGGCCCAAAGAAGGAAAGAGGATACTACCTAACTTCCACGTGAAAGAAGGATTAAAAGGAAGAGAAGACACGAGAAGGGCTTTTTCATGTGGTCTCCTGGCTTGCCTTTTCTGGCTCCTTGAATGGCGTTTGAAAAAAAGGGGTAGTTTACAAAAGTTTGAAAATTGGGATGTGAGTGAACTAGCATGGGGAAGGGTGGACTATCTTTTAAAAAAAAGAGATGGGAAATAAACAGGTGGAGCTTCTATACCTTCAAGCTTAGGAGATTTACTACTTCAACAACTCTTGATAGGGCTCACAAAGAATGGAAGGTCTCTCTTCAATCTAGAGATGGTGTTGTGGATATTCTAATTCTAACATGATTCATGATTGACACAGATTGTAGTGTCAAAACAAGAGCAAAAGAACATATGCCATGGGCTACTAGTGGTCGTTGAAGGGTATTTTTTGGGTGTTTCTCTTAGCTCATTGTAGGGTGGCGTGGCTTGCTTTGAGAAGGGAGGTTTGAATGTCGAGTTGACAGAAGGGAGAGGCTTTAAGGCCAATGAGGATGGGATATTCAAGAAAGCATGATCTACTTGGGGAGATTCAGGGAAGCACGATTTGCTAATTGCTAGATATGAGAGAGGATTGCTTTAAAGAGAGAATAAACAAATCAGGTCCTATTAGTTAGCTGCATATTGTTGCTCATGTCAAGTTGATAGAAGGGAGAGGATTTAAGGCCAATGAGGAGAGGAGATTCAAGAAAGCATGATCTACTTGGGGAGATTCAGGGAAGCACGATTTGCTAATTGCTAGATATGAGAGAGGATTGCTTTAAAGAGAGAATAAACAAATCAGGTACTATTAGTTAGCTGCATATTGTTGCTCAATACATGTGTGATGCATTGATTTCTTCACAGATATTTGATGTTGATTTTGCCTACGAGAATAAGTGAGTAGAGGAGTAGATTATGCAAGGATTAAGTTTGAAAGAAACTGTAGAAGCTCAAAGCCATTGTTTCTTTAACACTTACAATGTATGCTTGATTACCTTCTGTCTTATATGATTCTACAGGAAGTGTAATTGTTCACTATTCACTACTGTGCTCTGGCTATAGCATTCCCCCCTTGTTGAGGGCAGCCAATAATACATATGCTATAAGGCCAATTGAAAAAAAAAATCAATTTTAGTTTGATGCTCCCAAAGTAGCCATACGTTGTCATTATAGCATACATGTAACAAAAAAGTTCATTGGACACTTCTCGTGCTATTGCAAGCACCTTACATTATGCAACCACAAAACTATGTATTTTCTATAGAGGCATAAGGTGAGCACATTCACTAGGAGTCCTTCATTTTGCAATCTGATGGAGATAGTCAAGGGTTTCCCTCATGTGCAAACAAACATAGATTCATGTAGAGTAGCTAGACCTGATTACTCTAAAAAACATGTAGCTAATACATCAACTAGGGAACATTGAAGAAAATATGCTTGTTGTCGTCTTCAATTTGAGAAGAAAACTTGATAAGGAGGTTGTTTCATATTTGTAAATGTCCTTAGTTGTTACCTTGTAAAGTGCAAGTTTTGGGAACAATTGCAGTAGTTGCCAACTACTTCTTTGTCAAGGCTTTGTGCAAAGTGTTTTCGTTTCCTCATTACTTTGTACCCAAATGATTATTGGCATATTGCTACAGGTTCTCTCACTAAAATTGATTAGATGCATGGTTGAGAGAGAAGAAACAATTTCAGTCAATCGAACAATTAAAGGAAGCATACATGAAATTGAAAGTCATGGCATCTTCTACATGAACTATTAGAAGGCTCGGGGCAATGATTGGCATCATTAAGTGCAGGAGTTTTAAGCTTCACATGTGTGGAAGGCTTTGTGGAGGAGGAAGCTTGCCATTACTAGTTACTTTGAACTTGAAATATACATCTATAAGGAAAAGTAACGGTAATAAGTTGGATTCATCGAGGTAAATAAGAGTATGTGTAGTTGAAGAAAAGGAGCATGATGGCATAAGAATAAGAGACCAATGGAAGGCTATAGTAGCTTGTGTGCTAGAGAGACATTCAACTTTGACATAGAAGGACAGTTACATTCAAATAGCTACTTGGTATTATTCAAGATAATCAGGTTTCTTGAAGTGTACAAGGATAGCAAGCGACTTCACGATGAAGGATCAGCTTGAGGAGATGAGGAAGAAGTGCTAAGTGGAGCCTATATAATGAAGAGTAGCCTACTTGAGATGTCTTGATACGTGTGAATATTGACTGGAAAATGCAACAAGATACTACAAATTAAAGAGAGTAGGGTAGGAGG
Organism: Lygodium microphyllum; assembly: GCF_053477565.2. Taxonomy (NCBI): domain Eukaryota; kingdom Viridiplantae; phylum Streptophyta; class Polypodiopsida; order Schizaeales; family Lygodiaceae; genus Lygodium; species Lygodium microphyllum. The sequence goes on along the minus strand of NC_141146.1, from coordinate 136,769,365 downwards.
GGACTACAAAGCTTATGGGATCTAGTGCACTTGAGATTTTTACCTCTTTTAGATTTGGACAACAAGCATTGGTCATGTAGTAAGCATTGACTCCTCACACTCCTTGCTCCAAGCACAAGATCCCATGGATGATACTTTGATACAAGTTGAGAGGAAGTTATGGGATATAGAGTCATTTTGTGGGTACTTCATTACCCTTATTCTTCATTGTCTTCACTTATATAAGAACATACACTATGTATATATACAAGGGTGCCTAGCCGACCTTTGGCCATTAGCCTTTACCCCAACACTAGGGCCATGAGATCTACTTAACTAATGATACGATTTGCTTTGATGGCACAATAAGCTAACTCACGTGGAGTTTTAGCTAGGTAATAGAGTTTTTGGCTCATGCAAAGTGATGAGATAAGGGTATGTCGACTCTTGGACTTATCTCCTCCACAGTGTATCCTCATCTCCTCTCTAGTGTATCCTCATCTCCTCTCTAGTGTATCCTCATCTCTAACATATAAGATCTATGTGTGTGTGTGTGTGTGTGTGTGTGTGTGTGTGTGTGTGTGTGCGCGCGCGCGCGCGCGAGCGCGCGTGTGTGCATGTGTGTGTGTGTGTGTGCGTGTGCGTGTGCGTGTGCGTGTGTGACTCTTGCACTAAGGTTTTGATGTGTGCTAGGGGGTGGAGGGTATTTGTTTATAGTGTAGGGAAGGGGTGGAGGGACATTTAATCCAATTAAGAGGGGGAAATTTTTAATTAATTGGGGAGAGGGGGTTTGACCACATGCCTCATGTTGCTTAAGCTTTTAACTTTCTCCTCAATCAAGGGACTTGACTACGTTTGAAAAAACATAGAGTCTTCTAAAAAATATGTCAAAAAACAAAAGCATATTTGTAATTAAATATTTGAATTTAAGCAACATTTTTACCTAAACTAGTATGAAGTCCCTTATATGGACATATTTTACATTGTTCATTTCTTATATGCATCATAACTTTATGGTGGTGAAGTGAGCTATGCCTTACAATACCGTCAACATTGTTTGGATCAACAATAACACTGAAAAACAATTTAGAGCCATCCTCTTTTACATATCTATGGTATTTGGAAAGCATCCCCTCATAGACTATACCTTGTAGTAACACCAACATCATTTGGATCACCAAATTATGGAAAGACATGTTTGAGCCATCACTTTATGAAAACATTTGGTTTTTGGAAAATATCCTAGAGCCCTTACCTTTTATGGATGCATGAAACGATGGAGCTATCACTTGACCTCACCAATTTAATTAGTTTATTTAAATAATAGGGAAAGCACTTGGGAGGCATTATAGACATTCATCTTCAAAGCTAGGGCTAGAAGGTACCTTATTAATAATTACTACTCAATGTAAGACATATCCTAGAGAGGATTACAAGAGAATACCCTAGAGACATATATAATGAAGGTGATTGGCCCATTTATGCCATTTATTTTATAGGTGGAGTTCAAGACTTTGATTTCTCAGTGAGGAGTAATGTAATTGATTGTCACATGGAGGTTCCATCACTATTATCAACAATTGCAATTAGGTTGTGTTATGCATATTCAAAAAGATAAATATTTGGATCTGTGCATGAACATGTGGTATGGCATTAAAAAATGTGGTGTATATCAGTTTGTAATACAAAATTTGCAATAGAGTAATGTTTATCATGTTTACGAATTATAGACACTTTGAGGAGTTCATTCTTCAAGTGTGGGGCTCAAGAATTTAAGTGGAATCTTGATAGCTTTGTCCTTTCTTGTTCTTCAATGGACCCACCTCAATATACAAACTCTAAATGTGACCTAAAAGGGAGAACGCACTAGAGAACATGAAACTCAAGATTCCAACAACAATCATGAAAAGAAACATTGGATCCCAAGTTTTGATATCATTGAGAGCCTTTAATAGTAAGCATCATAACATACAAAGGATAGCTTACATTAAGTTATTTGGATTCAATATAACTATTTCAAGCCATCAAAAATCATGATCACACAACATAGCAACAAACTTATTACTTATTTGACTTTGCAAGACAAGACATATGCAAATGTGTAGATTACTTTTATAGAGCATGCATGTGTAGATTTTATGTTCACACGAACACAATGATCACAATATAGGTTGCTTTTGTAGGCTAAAAGTATGTATTTATAGCTTTTATTGTCACACACCACCACAAGGCAATAATGTGCCCCCTCCAACGTTGCCATGTTACCTAGATCTTCATATAATGAACCTAATGATTTTGTTGATTACTCTACCCTACAGAACTATGTAGTTTTTTTTCAATGACAAAACTTTCTCATTAATTAGTACCTTAGAGGGGAACCTACTTGAGGTAAAAGAATAAACAGTTTTCCATTTTATGGATAGGGGAAAGGATTGTTATAGTTTCCCATGAGTAAAGTTGAATTACCCTCCTCCACTTTCTATCTTCAATTTTTACATTAAGCACCACCATACCATGAGTAGTATGACTCAAATGCTTTCTTAGACTTTTCATTCCTAGAAATAGCAAAAGGCACATGCACCTCTTTCTTCCACCTACAACCATAGAGCCAAGGTATTACAAATTTAGGCCTTAACATAACGGAGCTTAAACATGTGACAAACATGGAGCACATAGAGTGCACAATGTTCTTTCAATCTTTGTACCTACATGTAGATAGATGTGACCAGTACTAGCTAAAAGAATCAACAAATTGAAGAAATTCACACACAAAATAAATGTATACTCTTCTTTTTCCTATGAAATCATGCTCTTGTTCTCCAAGATAGAATTCACTTTGATTTACAAGCTACAATGGATAGAGTGTGCATAGAAGGTGTAAAGAAAAGGTAGAAAAGTAGAGGATAATGGTATGGAGCTTGGCTAGAAGGTGTAGAAAAGTAGAGGATACTGGAATATTGGAGCTTGGTTAGAAGGTGTAGGAAAGTAGAGAATACAACCAATGGAGAGTGAATATGGGGGATATGAAGCTTTGAATAAATGTTAGAATGGAGGAGAATGAAGCTTTAGGACTATAGCACTGTCATGCTCGGGGAAGTTACTATATGTATATCCTTTACATCACGTGTGTTCAGGGTCTATTTACAAATATATTTATTTATGAAATTTTCTTGAATAAAACATAACCCCTTTATATTGCATCCTTCTATATGTAAAAAATGTATAAAAATTGTATTTTAAAAATACCTTATTTTAAACCCACCTAATGCACACATATATTCATGAGTAACTTACCCGAGCTGTCATGGCGAACAATACCCTTACACTCCACAAGTTCAAGAAGTGAGTACTAGAGGTTGTGGATGAGGAAGATAGGCTTAGAGAAAACCAAACATTGAGAATGGATTGAGGTGTGTGGAACTTGGGAGAAAGACACCTTCTAGGAAAACCTAGATATTGAGAAAGTAGGTTTCACCAAAAAGTGGGATTCTATCTAGGTGTTAATTTGAGTAGAAGGTGAGGCTTCAGCTAATAAGAATCCAACAGTGTTGAAAAATCCATATACATGTCCTTTAAAAGTTAGCACAAAAGGATGCTTGTCGTATTAGCATCCTACAAGCTTATATTGGAATTTGGATCCCTTTTTTCCCCCTCTAGCTCATGGAATGTAATTTATTCTCTAAGCACATGGATTTTCATACACAAACTTGTCTCATAGGCCTTTAGCCTAGAGTTGACATTTGTATAACTTTTTTCCTCTTTCTTAGCATCCTACAAGCTTATATTGGAATTTGGATCCCTTTTTTCCCCCTCTAGCTCATGGAATGTAATTTATTCTCTAAGCACATGGATTTTCATACACAAACTTGTCTCATAGGCCTTTAGCCTAGAGTTGACATTTGTATAACTTTTTTCCTCTTTCTTCTTCCAATGCAGTATATATATGTATATATATGTGTGTGTGTGTGTGGGTGTGTGTGTAATTTCTATATTTCTAAGTTATCGATAACTTTGAACCAGCTTTGACAAATTTACTCACTAAAATAAGAATTCAAATATATATGTATATATATGTGTATATGTGTTTCTAAACAAGCTTTTTAGAGAAAATGTTTCTAAACAAGCTTTTAAAGTTGGCTAGTTAAAACAAGAAAAGCTTGGAAAAGGAAAGTAGCGAATCTGAAAGACTTGAGAATCATCAAGATGAAATATTACCTCCCAAAACTAATGTAATTGTAGGCCAAGCCATTCTACCATCTACTATTAGGGGTCATGGCCCTATACCAACCAAAGTCTTGTTCAAGGTATATGATGAAACTGAGAGAGAGAGAGAGAGAGAGAGAGAGAGAGAGAGAGAGAGAGACTCTCTCTCTCTCTCTCTCTCTCTCTCTCTCTCTCTCTCTCTCTCTCTCTCTCTCTCTCTCTCTCTCATCGCGTGCGTCAATACTCAAGTCATGCAGGCCAGCTTTTGTGTAAAGTTTTCCTCAAAAGAAAAAAGAAGCTTCTACCTTATGGAAGCTTTTAACCAATGGCGACAAACGCCCCCCCCCCCCCCCCCCCTCTCTCTCTCTCTCTCTCTCTCTCTCGTGGTTGCATTAATGAGACCCCATGAGATCGAGGAGCACTCGATGAGCTTTGCACTTGCTTGCGAAGTGGGGTGGCCATGATCACAATCATCCGCAGCTGCTCTCCCTCCCTTTTTTGTTTTTGCAGCCCATCCTCTGAATACTTCCTGTGTTCTCTTGTCTTTCTTCTTCTCCTCCTCACGACCTCTCTCTTTTTGGGCGCGGCGGGAACTTACGGACACTCGAGTGAAAGTGCAGTACTCTCATCATGATCGTGTCTTTTTTTCAAGTTGCTTTGCTCAGAATCCTCTTTGCTAGTGTGTGTTATATGTATGTGTGAATATATATATATATATATATATATATATAATGGCACAAAAAGAGACGGCAATTACTTATATGGATTGTGCTTCGATCCACTACAAGTATATTTGATCAGGCAGAGCTGAATTAGGAGTAGCTCTCTCACTCTCTAAAGAAGTCGATCCAGCTCCGATCTCATCTGCTATGAAGAAGAGAAAGGTTGACTATGAGCTCATCCAAACCGAAGATCCATCCTTATTGAGTCTGCCGAGGCCTCGGCTGATCATGATCCCTAATCACTCGATTAATCCTCCCCTTAATCCTTCTCTTGATTCAGCCACTGCAGCACAGCTTGATCACTGTCTGAAGGATCAAAGGACGCTCAAAGTAGTCGAAGAATTGGCTCAAAGGGGCTCAGTCATTACAGAGCAAGAAACATCTGAGGCTGAAGAACCGAAACAGATCCAAGAATTAGAAGAAGAGCGCTGCTCTACACCGAAAACGCCAACCGCACATGAGAAATTGAGTGTAACTAATAGAGCTGATGATCATGAGTTAGGTGCTGCAGCCACGGTTAGTTCGGCCATCACTGTTATTAATTTTCGGGTTTCAGCTCCGGCCCTCATCTGCCCTCCCGCCCCCAGAAAGCCCAAGGCGAAGCCAAAACTGATCAGTAAGCAATCGCCGGTGGGATTCTTCATACCTCCAGATCTCGATCTTTTCTTCTCTCCACCATCAGCAGCAGCTGCAGCGCCGGCCATTGCTAAAACTAGCGCAGAGACTTCTTCCTCACCATCGTCGACGTCGTCATCATCGTCATCATCATCTTCTTCTTTATCAGCTATTGATCCACAAAGCAGTACCTGCCCCGATTGATCATTGCGTCAACCCTAACAGCTGCATGTGCGGGCGGCGGCCAGCTGTGCAGGTTCCTGAATCAGCTCCTTCGTACAAATTACTGCCCATAATAATTAGCTACATTATGGACTTGGATCAAGTAGCTCATGACACGCTCCTTGTATAGAATTAAAACTCTGTGACATACAATGTATGCTTAGCTTAGTTGCATATTATTTATATCATGCTCTGACCACTTTGATTTTCCTTCTGTAGGAAACTTTGTACTGATTCACATGGAATCTATGAATCAAACTAAAGCACGCACCATTAAGTTTATCATGTGAGGACTCGATTGAATGCATGATCTGTGAAACAATATACCCCTCTCTTACATGATTCAACCCGCTACCTGTAGAACTGTTGGACACAATTAATTCACCGCGTATATTGCTGCCCTGCCTACATTACCAGTTGCGGCTTACCATTCATGTACTTTGTAATCTCGCCGTTAGGTAATTGACGGTATGTAGGCGTAACAAACTTACATAGTCTCCTGAGCTAAACATTAGATTGTACTTCGTGCATATCGCAGCTGATCGCGAATCATCTGATCGCAAATGTCACAGCATTTGAGTAAGTCGATCGAATTCTTAAATATAATTAGATCAAGGCAACAGTGATTGGGTTTAGAGAAGATAATTAGTTGAGGATAATATTTGGTCAGTTATAGGCAGCGTGCGCTAGGGAGGATCAGGAATCAGTCGATATTGATTCTGCCACACGGTTATGTCTCAAATTTCCGATAATTATCTTGGTTGTTAAATGAATTTGGGTCTCGATCTCCCGTTCGCAACGATAATTAAATGCTGGATTAGCATGATTAGTATGGGATGCGTCTGACGTGAAAGCCGCTTACGATCCTGCCAAGACTTCAGGAATCAGGAGCTTCTTGTCACGAGAGAGAGAGAGAGAGAGAGAGAGAGAGAGCGGGCGCGGCAGTTACGGTCGTTAACGAGATTTCAAAACGCAGCAGAGCATATTCGACCAGATTCTGTACCAACGGCCCAAGATATTCATTGGGATATTTTTGAAACCCTTCCTCTTTTGCCGCCTTATCCGTTTACGCCCATTTCCATTTACAGTAGCTGCTCTATCTCAGCCCGTTCCTATGTAGCATGAACCGAGGCTATGAGCCTCAATCTCGCCCCGTGCTGACAAGTCAATAGGAGGCTGGAGCAATCCCCAAGATAACATTGTTCATTCCAATGAACTCTATAAGACCACATCCCCATGGTACCTTTTTGAAACACACACAAGGCAATTGTCACAAAGGTCCACAAACATCGCGTAGTAAGGATTGGCATTTTGAGAGCTCTTTCTTGATTCTATGGGTGGTGGTGCATGGCCGTTCTTAGTTGGCGGAGTGATTTTCCTGGTTAATTGTGTTAACGAACGAGACCTCAACCTTCCAACTAGTTACATAAAGGATCCTCTTTGTGACCAACTTCTTAGAAGGACTATGGCCACCTAGGATGTGTTATTCCATGCTAATGTATTCAAAGCATAGGCTTGCTTTGATCACTCTAAGTTTTTTGAAGTGACATCATTGAATCCATGTCCCAGGTAATTAAGTCCAGGAGTGCATCTCGGAGTAAGTTTTTCTCTACCAACCATTAGCAAAGTGATGGTACAAACTATACTAATTTGTGGAAGTTTGAAATACAGTTATTCTTTATTCTTATGAGCTCTTGGAGGCAATGTTGGGATCGACCAACCCAAAATTACAGCCTGTCCCCTATCTATAAAATTCAATTGTAACGATTTCTACAAATGCTTATCTTCTAAAGAAACATAATGCAACATGTGTCTTACCTATAAGCTATTCGAATAGTGTTTTAACATTGATTTGGTATACAACCAAGGCATCAGAGGCTTAGAAGATTCAATATGAAATAGACATGGATCTACATTGGAGAATAAGCTAGCATTAGAAAAGTTTGCTAAAGAAGAAATCGCTAAAGCTTCATCACTAGGATTAAGAATTTGTACCACAAGATGGTTGGCCTAGGATATGAAAGACTAGCAAGGAGCTAGCCTGGGAGTGTTTTCAAAGCTTTCCACCAAAGTTTGATGGAATGGCAACTGCCTTTAACCTGAAGATTAGACCTCAAGCTTTATTATTTGAGGAATTCTATGTATTACTAATAGAGGAGGAGTTGCTTCTTAACATCTAAGAAGCAAGTAAGAATGGAGATACATTCTCTAACAAGGCAAAAGGCAAAGGTTGATCCTTTACCAAAAGTAATGGTGAACCACAAGAATATATTTTCGTAGCAAGTACACTTAGGTGATTGTTTGTTGCTATGGTGGAACAAAGGAGAGAACACAACCTTTTCGTTATGTGCTTATTATGTACTCGTTGTCTTGGATATTGCTAAGGCTCCCACCCCCCAAACATGAAGTACAAGAAAGCATTCATGAGTCATTATTGTGTAGGATACATTGCTCTATTTAAGGTGGGTCAAAGAGAAGGTAGCATCTGTCCTATACACCTTCTTGCCTTTCTCATGCAAGGGCTTCTTCTTCTTCCCACAATAAGGCTCTTGAAGTCATCCCACAAAGCACCCACCTCCTTCATGTCAATTTGAGCACCATGCATCTTAGCTACATAATCAATATCCACACCACACAATTCCTACGGACCTTAGTAGTACTTATTGCAAAGGTTTTCTCATAGGAATGCTTCTTAGAGCCGCCCCCTTGCATGCAACCACCAAAGAGTGTTGCTAAACTCTAGATCAATTTGTGCCAGCTTGAAAACCTGCAAAAATTTTCGTTTTTTTACTTCAGCCCTCCCTTGGCACTCATTGGCAGCTTAAAAACACTTCATTTGGCACTTGGGAACACCCCCTTGATGCTCGACATTGGTGGTTATCATTGGCATTTATTTGTGGACTGATTTACCTCAGGCCAAGACTATTTTTCACAGTCCACAAGAAGCCATAAATAGTGTTACATCAACACTTTATGTATATACACTTTATGTATAAGCAGTCAATGATTACCTATGATATGAGATGTTTTTGGGGCTGAATTTGCTCAATCATTGACTATTTTACACAATCTACAGGCAGCCCAAAACAGGGCAATCCCCTGTCATCATACTTTATGCTCATGCTACATAGTCATTTCATGCCCAATTATGCCCAGTTGGTGCCTATACATATGGAAAAGTATGCCTATGGTTTGTCTATGGTTTTGAACTTAGATTGAGCCACTGTTTTGCAATTTCAGACGTTTATTTGCTGCTGGAATATTCAGGGCTGAAGTTTATTTGCTTATGTTTGGATATGCCTGTTGGATTCGAGCTATGTCTTGGATGTATATGGTTTTGAGCTTAGATTGAGCCACTTTTTTGCAATTTCAAATGTTTATTTGCTGCTGGAATATTCAGGGCTGAAGCTTATTTGCTTATGTTTGGATATGCCTATTGGATTTGAGCTATGTCTTGGATGTATACATTGATGTAGTGACTCTCGGGGATCGACATAGAGCTTGGATTTGCTCTTGAATCATTGGTTGAGCTTGAGCTCTCTTCACATAGCATTGGGATATTTATCTCTGATGTACTTATGGCATGTACTTTGCTTGTGTGTGACCAGTCTTAACATGCATGGCCAATGCCACTACTACATGCATGTTACATTGTTTGGAGTTGGATGCTACTGAGCCTTGCTTTGGCTTGACATTTGATGTGCCTGGAGCTTGCTTTCGCTATTTCTCGGCTTGCTAGAGTTACATTTTGGATGTACTTGATGTTTGTGGATACTATGTATAGAATGTACGGATGTTACATGGTCTATATGCTCATGAGGACTTATTGATGCTTAATATTGGATCTTCTAGCACGTGTACTATCATATGCCCTTGTTGAGCTTCTTTTCTCGATATTTACAGCTTTTGTGCCAATGGGAGTGTCTTGATATACTTGGCAGACATTGAGTAGGTGGTTTATGCTACTTGATCATTCAGATACTTGAGATTGTTATCTTCACTTGGATGTTGCATGGTTGATATGTCATGGTTCTCACAGATGTACTTGGGCTGATTTGGGGCTTTGCACTCCTTGAGCATACACCTCTTTGTGTCAGATCTTGCCAGTGTTGTGTACACTTTGCTCTATTACACAGGGGATGTGACGGCTTACTGACAGATTCATTTGACATGGTTGGGTGTTTGCTAGATATCCGTATGACTGTCACATGTTGATTTATTCCCACTTGATGTTGGTTATGCTTTGACGGTCGGTGGTTGACTTGGTGCATTCATTTTGCTTACAGTTTACTCTCATTGTACCTAGCTATAATTTATTACAACAAGCAGTTATGCATGGACTGACATGAAATTTTCATGCTAAATCATCTTGATTTTATGTATTTTTTATGGTACTTGGTGGACAACATCATTAGCTATCAGTCCGTGGTCATTTTCCCTTGGTTTCGGTGGCATTTTGGCTATGTACAGCAAAAAACATCAAACAGCTTTTAACAATCTGTACCATTTTGGGCTGCAGTATGGCATCTTCTTCCACTGATAGTGCTATCTTCAACATCACTAAACTTGATGGTACGAATTATGCCTATTGGAAGAGCCCAGTTTGGTAGGTATTGGTGTAGAAATATCAGATCAAGCCACTAAGGATGCATTGCGAGTAGCTTGAAACTATGACTGATGATGAATGGGATGAGCTTGATGAGTCACGCAAGGCCACCCTCATCTTGTCTCTCACTGAACAGGTGCATTATAATGTGAGGAAGCACAAAGTGCTAGGCAACTTTGGGATAAAATTAAGAACCTCTATGACAAGAAAAGTCCAGCAAGTCAGATGTATTGGCTGAAGCAGCTTATGGTCCTGTGCATGAAGAAGAATATGACAATGTCTGCTATATGTGCTTCCATGTCTTGCAAGTCATTAGGGGTATGAAGTATTTCATTACCTTCATTGATGACTTACATGTAAGATCTAGGCATACCCCATTAAGTAAAAATCAAAAGTCTTGACTATATTTCAATGTTGGCTTGCTTTTGTTGAGAACCAATCTGGTTCTAGACTGAAATACCTAAGGTTAGATAATAGAGGTGAGTATGTCTCTAAAGCCTTTGAGTAGTTTTGTGACAAGAGGGGTATTAAGCATTAGTTCATTGCCCCATACACACCACTCTAGAATGGTATGGTTTAGCACATGCATAGGACAATTCAAAAGTGAGTCCATAGTATGCTTAGCCATGCAAACTTACCATAGCATTTTTGGATTGAGGCGATTACTACTGCCATACACTTGATTAATCAATCTTCATGTATTGCTCTTGACTATCAGGTTACAGAGGAGATATAGTCTGGCAAACCTCCCCCATATGCTCATTTGCATGTCTTTAGTTGTGAGGCTTTCTACCATGTTCCCAATGACAAGCACAATAAGCTCAATCCTAAGTCTAGGAAATGCATCTTTCTTAGTTATGGAGATATAGGTGAGATGGGCAATTGCCTATGGGATTGCAGGCTCGGAAGGTTATCTATAGCCATGATGTTGTTTTCCATGAGGAGAAAATGCACAAGCAGCACGAGCACGTCATTAAGGTACATAGGGTGATATTTCGAGAGGAGTCTCCTATTACTATACAGCTAGCTCGAGCAACAATGGAGCTAATGATCTTGTGGCCAGGTCCCTCATGCTCCATAGGATTTATAGACCCCACAGCCTGTTTTGAGATAGTCTACTAGAGATAGATGATAGCTAGAGCATTTTGTGCCCTCTATGGATTATGTTATGGTGACTGATGCTGGTGAGCCTCTTACTTATGATGAGGCCATGAGCAAAGGTGATACTCACTCTTGGGGAAGAGGGCCATGTAGTCAGATTATAACTCACTGTAGACAAATCTTACATGGGATTTAGTTCTTTTTCCTAGTGGCAAGCATGGTTTGCTATGCAAGTGGATATACAAGTTGAAAAGTACCCCTAGACACCCCAAGCTAGCATACAAGGCTAGATTGGTTGTTAAGCGCTTCAAGTAGGAGCATGGTGTGGACTTTTGATGAATTTTTTTATTCTATTGTAAAGATGACTACCCTACACTTGGAACCGGCTTTGGTTACTCAGCTTGACTTGGATCTTTATCATATGGATGTCAAGATAACTTTCCTTCATGGGAACTTGCATGATGAGATAGATTACATGGAACAATATAAGGGCTTTGTAGAACTTGGCAAAGACCACCCAGTGTGTCGATTTGGAAAGAACCTTTATGGCCTTAAGCAAGCACCTTTATGATTTTATACATTCATAGGGATATTTTTGTAGTGATATGGATTCATGTTTATACACGAAGAAGGCTAGTGATGGAAGCCTTATGATTTTGATACTCTACATGGATGATATGTTGATTGTTGTTGAGAGTGCTCATGATGATCTGGATGTCTTGAAAGGTCAACTCATAAAGATCTTTGAGAATAAGAGCATGGGACAAGACTCACATATTCTTGGGATGGGCATAGCATGTGATTGCTCTTAGGGGCTCCTTTACTTGTCATAGAAGGAGTACATCAAAAAGGTCCTTGAGCAATTTCATCTACAAGATCTTAAGTCTATTGGCTATCCTTTACCTTCTCATGTAAAGGTTAGCCAGGTTGATTGTCTGTAGTCTATGTCTATAGTCTAAAGAGAAAAATGATAAGATGGCAAAGATCCCTTATGCATCCGCAGTGGGTAGTTTGATGTATGCCATGATAGCCACTCACCCTGACATAGCATTTTTAGTGGGAGTTGTGGCTCACTATCCTAGCAGACAGCATTGGAATGCTACCAAGGGTATCATGAGATACCTAAAGGACACAATAGCTATGTGCATCTATTATGGTGACCAGGATATAGGAGTTGTGGAGTACACTGACTCTGATTATACATAACATCTAGATAGTAGGAAGTCCACCTCTAGCTATGTCTTCACCTTTGCTAGAGGTGATGTTTCTTGGATGCCCAAGGTATAGAAATGCACGTACCTATCTACTACATAGGGCATAGTATGTTGTAGCCACTGAGCCTTGCAAGGAGGCTCTCTAGTTAGGTTAGACCTTGGCATTATTGATGAGGTCTCTACAATACATTCGGATTCTATGAGTGCTATTCAGTTGGCCAAGAATCTGGTCTTCTATGCGAAGACGAAGCACATTAAGGTGTGTTACCACTTTATTAGAGATGTTATTGAGGACAAGTCCATTGATCTTGTCAAGATTTCAGCTGACTAATCCTATAAATCTGCTTGTTAAAAAACTCTTAGCGGAGCATTTTTCCTTCCTTTTAAGAAGTTGATGGGTGTTGGATGAGATGACATCTTTCCTCATCCTATTGTACTCTATGTACACTTATACTTTGTCACTTTTTTCTTGTTCTCTCCTCACTAGGGACACATTCACCCTCAAGTGGAAGGTTTTTGGGGATAAAGGTGCATGTGCATAGCCACCTGTGCATTGGTTACACTTACGATATCCACACTGTGTATTAGTTACTTCAACAATACCTGCACCACATATTAGTTACATGCACACCCGTACACTACAAGTGGCAGGCATCTAGAAATGTCACTTCATTCTTTATTTTTTCATTGATATTTGAATAAAGGGAAGGCCAAACACACATTGTGAATATTGGAGTTCCCACATCTCTCTCTCTCTCTCTCTCTCTCTCTCTCTCTCTCTCTCTCTCTCTCTCTCTCTCTCTCTCTCTCTCTCTCTCTCTCTCTCTCTCTCTCTCTCTCTCTCTCTCTCTCTCTCTCTCTCTCTCTCTCTCTTCCACCTTATCTCTTGCTTCCGCTCTGTGCTTCCACTTAAGGGCTCAGTCCCTTCAAGAGCAATGGCTATGGATGTTTGAACTCAAAGACCAAGACTAGTATGTAAGAATTGCAACAATTATAATGTGTGACCTATCTGTTCTTTATTATTACATATTAAAGAATAAATAATTAACATGACAATGATGGATAGCCACCACCTATAGTATACATGTGGGTGGGTAGTTAGTATAGGATAAATATAGGAAGATGGCATTTAACCCCAATAGAGAGATCATAAGGCATGAGATCATCACTGAGATAGAAGATGAAAGAAGGCCAGGGAAGGGCCAAATATCATGAGATTCATGCAAGCCCACAATGAATTGATAGGCAAAGGAAAGAGGCCAAACTTAGCCAAATGCAATGCATCTTAGCATTTACAAGGGACACTGGACCAAGGGTTGATTTTGACATAGAATAGGTGCTCAAAGTAGACCTCACTCTAGTCAACTCTTAACCAAGCAAGTCAATGAGTGGAATAGTGTTGCACTAGCTGCCTCAATCCCAACTAGATTAGGAATTACACCCAATACTAGAAGCCAAACTAAAATCCTAATAGTCACAAAACAAGTTGAGAAATACAGAGTAGGAGATGACCCATATGTTGTTCTTAGAACAATTTGAGTAGGTTTATGAGGCCAAAAATCTCCAAGACCTTGATCAATTACATATGCTTTTGGATTGTGCCTAGGGGAGATGGACCGAACTTGGTTCACTAGCCTCGACAATGCCAAAGTGCAACAACCTCAACACATTGAAAGACCTCTTGAGTCTTCATCAAGAGGTTTTTCCAAAGCAGGGTACACAAATAACTTGATTGTCAAATTGATGAACGTCAATCAAAAGAACACAGAAGAGATCCTCGATTATGTCACCCATGTCAAGAGCCTCTATAAGAGAATCCTAATGATTGAGTTTCAAAATGAGAAGGTAGTCTTCACTATGTTTATTAGTGGAATATGGAATGAGGAGCTCTATAAACCCCTAGCAAGTAACTCAAGAGTCTACAAAGGGACATGCTAAAAAGGGTATTTGAAGGAGCACATGGATGACTTGCTATAGAAAAGAATCTCAAAATCCATTCAATCAACAAGTGCCGCTTCTAGCTATGGCAGGTATGGGCATGAAGTAATGCATTTCCGCTTACCAAGGAAGCCACCTTATTAATAGCCCCACCCATTTTCATTCTATCCTAGAAGAAGGCAATTGAACTTTGGGAGAGAGGAGCTCCACTGGCCTTGCCTAATGAATAGAAACCAACATCCCCTAGGGTTGATATTAATATGATAGGAATATCAAGACCACATGAACCCATCATAACCCATCCACTGAGTAACACCCCAATGCATGTTGTGGAAGAACCATTGGATGAGGAGACATATGTGAATCCTTATGTCACCTACCACAAAGAGGGTAATCCAGTCTTGATGGATTATAGACCACTGTCAGTTATGGCATTAGCCAAGGGATGAGGTAGAGGTCTAGGAGGAAACCATAGCCCGCACCAAGAGACACTCATTTGTTGTACATGCGATCGTTTAGGGCATATTTCATCATGATGTCTCAAGAAAGAGCAAGCTAACAAGGATAAAGTAGATTTGAGATGTCCCGAATGCGATGTCACAACTCATATACAAACTACCCTAAGGGAAAACCTTCCACTAGCTCAACAATTGTGCCATCTGTACTGCTAAGACTCTTCAAAATCAAAACACCGAAAGATGCTGCCACCCCAATTCCCTTATACATCATGACACAAAATCAAGCCAAACAAGTTGGTATTTCATTACTTAGACCTAGCAACTTGGATTCAATGTCCATAGGAAAGAAAAAAGGAAAAGGGAGGAAGAAGAAAGCTAAAGCTAAAAATTTACACTCAAAACAAATAGTGCCACCACACTCACCAAAGATAAGCATGTCATCGATGCAAAAACTGAAACATTGCTCCAAAAACAAGAGAAAAAATAAATGCACAACTTGGACAATATCCCAATCCCAAACAACAACTAGAGATTATGGATAAGGTTAAGGACAGGGTAAGAGAGGCGAAGGTAACCTAAAGGATGTAGAACCAGTCATCAAGAACAAGATCAATGAGCTCTCGAATGTGAGTTTTCGTGGTTCTCCTACATACATGGGAACAAAAGATAATATGAAATGGCAGAAGCCATCACAAGGGTAGAATGAGACTAACATGATAAGATAGCCTACTCGCGACCACTAGCAAAAACTCTCTAAGGAGTTTGAATTAGGACAATATGTGAGTAAATTACTCACCAAACTCACCTCAACCCTATTGTCCCTACCACTTGGCAATTACTTAAGCAAAGTCCAACACTATGAGAATCTCTAAAAAGATGGATTGAAGGACCTAATCAACTAGAGACAACCACCCTCCTAAGCCAAGACACAAATACACACATACCAAGCCTAACTCTAAGCCTAATGTCAAGGACCCTACAAGTGAATGCCTTTTGGGAGGGAGGAGAAATGCACACAGTCCTACTCATCATTACGTGATGTGATGCAACATGAAAGGGAATCATTGACACAAGAGTAGGGGTTAGTATTCTAAGTCATGTGGTCTTGCAAGCCCAAGATAACCCACCAGTAGAAACGAAACAATTAAATGTCATTTTAGCTAATGGGATGAAAGTCACTGACCATTTTTACTATTGATGTGAAGGATTGATTATTTAAGATCATAGGGATCCAATTCTTTGTGAACTCCATAGGCATGCAAGGGGTGGACTATGATATCCTATTGGGACATCCATGGATGCACAATGCTTAAGTGATCAAGGATTGGGGAAACAAGTTGATGTTCTTTGGCAACCACTTAGAAGTAGTTAGAATAAAGATGGACACCTAAGAGACTTCACCCATCGACTTGGACACTATCTCTGCACTGTTTAGAGGGGATATGAAGACTATTCCCAATTATGGACCTCTCACAAAGTACATCCCTTGCCCTGACGATGAGCAAGACTAGATGTATATACTAGCTACAATTGATTTATCCTTCTCAGACAATGAAGACAAGTATAAGCATGCTATAATAAAATCAAGCAAATAGGTTGAGCACAAAGGAACCACCATTATCATAAGAGATTGATTACCGATAGTCCCAATATGCATGATGTCTAGAAGTTCTAAACTAGGAGATCGCATGACCTATCATGTGCTTGTAAATGAATTGGAGTTAATGAAAATCTTAGAATATCTCAAAGAAAGTCTGCAACGTAATCCCAATACAAATCTCAAACCACTTGAGGACCTTTTGGCAACATGACAATGGAATTGGATGAAGGTACATGATGTGAATGTGTTGTACAATTGGGCTCTTGTTGAGAAGAATGAAAGCATTGATGAAGAAGAAGCCGCCGATGATGAATTCTCTAATGTAGAAGATACAAAGATCACCTACATAGATTGTGAATCAGGGGATGAAACCTCACACCTAGACCTTGAAATAATTGACTATGATACTAATAGGCATACAATTGAGCAGATTATCATTGATTATAACCCATGGAACCCCCAGTGTTGCTTGTCAATGAAATAGTCAAAATGGATTGTGATCGTACTAGTTGGAATATCTAAGAGTACTAGACTATGAGTGAGTAAGGCTCAACCAAGGCAATTTAGTGACACTATATAAAGTTAGAACTGCTTCAAAGCTACGACCACCTAGAGAAACACCCTTGTCTAGCGAAGGTTGCGAGTTTAACTCTAAGTCAGAAATTAAATCTAATAGAAATCTAGAAATCCCATCACTTCCCAAAACTCGATGCATTATAAAGGGGATATTTTAGTCCACCTACAATGCGAACAGCTAAAGGAAGAAAGGAGAAACAATGGAAAAAACTCTAATGCCAAGAAGCAAAAGAAATTGCATAACCTTCCAAAACCTTTTTTACCAAATTCAAAAAGGGAGAACCCCAGCAAAAGTCAAAGAAGTCAACTTTGCTGAGGAAGGGGAAAAACCCTGACGAGTGTTCATTACCGATGACCTAACTGAGGGCAAGGAGACTAACCTTATAACCCTCTTATGAGAGTTTGAGGATGTGTTCACTTGGTCACTTGAGGAGCTCAAGGGTGTAGACTCCACATTGTCACTTATATTACTCTCACGGTACTAAATGTGGTCCCGATCAAACCACGACCATATGCTCTGAATCCCAATCATACACACACTATCGAAGAATAAATTAACAAACTATTGAATGTCAAATTTATTTATGAAATAAAGTATACATATGGGGTATCACTAATCGTGATACTGCTAAAGAAAAATGGAAAAATTTGAGTGTGTGTGAATTACAAGAAAGTGAACACAACAACAAAGAGAGACAATTATTTGTTGGCATACAGTAAGCACGTACTGGAGAGAGTCACAAGAAAGCAAGTGTATAGCTTCCTTGATGGATTCTCACTCTATAATTAGGTGCAAGTCCACCCAAATGATAGGCGTAAAACAGCTTTCACCATTGAATGGGGTATATTTGCATATAATATAATGATGCCATTTGGATTAGCGAATGCCCATACCACTTTCCAATAGTTAATGTGTACAATATTCAAAGACATGCTCTATAAATGGTTGGAAGTATTCATAGATGATCTCTTGATCCATAGCAATTGGGCTAAAATCTTGTAAACTTTGAGTGGTCTTCAAACATTTTAGATAGTATGATCTCTTCCTGAACCCCTTAAAGTGCCGGTTCTGGGTACAATATGGATGCATCTTAGGGCACGTGGCTTCAAAGAATGGCAATGCTACCGACCTTTCAAAATTCAGAGTCATTGTCAATCTACCACCACAAACAACCTACAAGGGAGTTCAATGCTTCCTCAGCCACACATGATATTATTAATGGTTCATGTTGAACTATGCACTCATTGCATGGCCACTTTACAAACTATTGACCATATCTAAGTGGACTAAGGAATACCAATGTGCTTACGAAGAATTGAAAAAGGCTATGACTACCACACCAATCCTATGAGTCCGAGATTGGAGAATAACCTTCCATGTACACATTGATGGTTCAAAATTTGTTTGGGGAGCAATTTTGTGCCAACCTAGAGATCATCTAGTGAGTTTTGCTAGTTGCAAACTCAGAAATACTGAAATGAAGTGCAACAATGCCCTTTCTCAACACATGTCTTGTATGAAGCCTACAAAGCACAAACCACTCTATATGTTGTTGTAAACTCTTTAATTTTAGAACTTGCACATGAGGAAGCTTGGGGCTCGTGCAACTTAAATTATTTTCCTTGTTTGGTCCAATTCAAATTCTTACTCTTGCACTTGCTAGCGCTTCAAAAAAAATTATTGCACTTTTTCTTTGTTTTGTTGCTTCCATTCTAGAGGGGGTTAACATTACCCCCCTCCTAGCCATATGCCAGTCCCAGGGCACTCTAACGTTTGATGGGATCCATGTACAATCAGTGCTGATTTGGAGGTGTAGAGAGTACCATTAGTATCCTTGTGCTTTAGGCCAGTACATGGTGGGAATGGAATTTGCTTTGGAAAAATTTTTAGGGATAAGCTCACTATTCAAGTAGAAGAGGGAAGGATTAAGATGATGTGGGCCATCGATGTGCTGTGATTTTGTGGTCATGTGTGTGTAACTAGGAGATGAGTGGGCTTGGAGTGTTGTCTCACACTTGAGGACTTAGTGTTAGGGGAGAAGTGTGGTGCAAAACTCAAGGATACATGTGTATTGATGTTCTTAGGATATCTTGCCCTTGATGTACTCTGAGTTAAGTAGAGAAGGGCTAGGGGTGACTATGTGTGCGGTCCTTAGTGTTTTTTTTTTCTCATTTTTTTTGGTGGAAGCAATGTGTACAAGTAAATGAGGAGGACTCAATTGAGGTTGTTTGTGATCCCTGGATGGTCGTTGAGATAGTGAACACAATGATCTTTGTAGGCATGATTTGCTCATCATATAGGCCTTTAGTGCAAACCTTACTACTGCCACCAAGGGTGTTGTTGGGAGAAAAGAGTGGCTACAACTTGTGAATTGGCTAATGTTCATGTCTTCTAATAGCTCAAAAATAGTATATTGGTAGTAATGTAGCATGAAGGAGTAATCTCACCATGGTGTACCTGTCTAAATCTGCATTTACATTGAAGAACAATGGGTGGAGACTCTCCTCTTCCACCACCTTTTTTTTATTGAGCAGTTGAAGAAGCAATATTAAATAATTGCACATTGTAATGAAAGGAGGATCTGGGCAGGAAGACAAATCGTCTACAAATCTTTTGAAGAAAGGGATCAAGTCCTCTCAAAACTTGAGATTGTCTTCTAGCCTTTCTGCATTGATATTTTATGTCAAAGCCAAGTTGTGCACATCGTGCGTTGTAGAGTTGTAGTCAACTTCATGTCACCTAGGATAAGGCATGCAAGTGGGGTTCTCTCTCTCAAATAGTAGTGAGTTGTAGAAGACCACCCATGCTTCCATGTTGTTATCCAAGATGTTCCTTCTCCAAGTAGACTATGACTCATAACCTTTTATAGTCTGTGGCACCTCAAATACCTTGTCATGCCAATAATGTGTTGATTCTCATTTCCATGATCCAAGGTTTTGAAACTTTTACTCTAAACATCTTTTCCCTAGCCTTAATGACACTTGAATCACCTTCTACATAACTATCGAAGGCATCACATTTTTTAGTCCACACGAAAAGTTAAAAGTAAATTGTATAGGTGCTTCTTGAGCCTCCCATTGTTCCCAAGTGATGAGTTCTCTATCCCAATTGATCGATAAGTACTCCTCTCTCTATGGAAAGCGTATCTTTGGCACTAGTTGAGTGGTGCAGTGAGCTTCCTTCTACCTCTTTTCCATCCGTTCTCTTTTTGAAGCCCGAAGAGAGACACTAAGGAAAATAGGAATTCTACTGTAAGAAAATCTATCGTGTATCATCAACAACAATCTTTTTCATATTTGATGTGATCTCAACAAAGAAAAGAAAACCACGAATAAAAAATCTTCACGCATCTTCATAGAAACAATTCTCCCATGTCTTTAACTTTAACAAAATCCATCATGCTCTTCATATTCTTCATAGAATTCTTTGATAGACCACAAAAACACAAGATAGTATACCACTTTGAATGGAAAGATATCACATATTATTCATCTTCAAAGATTCCATAGCTTTCTCTCACAATCTCTCATAGGCAGATACATTGTTCTCTCTCTCTCTCTCAATAGTACATCATATCCTCACTACAATACTCAATAATCACTCACAATAACCCTTATCTGGTCATGGATACCCCTCCCAAGAGGTATGTCTGATATGAAAGGTCACTAGAGCCACTACATTGACTCTTCATAGCTCATCACTATCACTTCACTACTCCATCCTGTTGAGATATCGAGCTCCACTCGTGATATGCCAAGGTGACCATTGTGCATTTATGTCACCGACTTGTTAATTGCAGATGCGGTTGGTACACCGCCCATGAATAATAGCTAGATGACAGCTATCCTTATCTACTCTAGTTCGTGGGTCAGCTAGTATGCCACCTTAGTTAGTTGAGTTTGGTTTGAGACCCATATATAGGGTTCTTCTATTTCTTTGTATGAGAGTTCTTTTGGCTTACACAACTAAGAAGAGAAAAATTGTTTTTAGCCTCCACCTTTGTGTGTATTCACCCATTGTGTAAGTGAGAAAGCTACAAGTGAGACTCCTTCCTTCTCTCCCACAATCTTGACATGGTATCAGAGCCTTGTTCGTGGTAAGGAGCTCAAGAAAGCAAACCAAGTTCGCAGTGTTCTGGTAAGAGAACCAGTGTTGCTTTCATTTTTCTGTTTTGGGAGCAAGTCTCTGAAGGTAGCACAGCCGAAAAGTGCAAGAGTGCATTGTCTCAAATTGAGATGCCCTTTGCGGTGTAGCAAGAGGGCAGTATATGCTGCGGGTTAGGGCTTTAGTCCTAGGTTGCTCTATTTTTTTGATTTGAGGCCATTTCAGGGCCTGTTTTGGAGGCGAAAGTTTTCTGCACGCACTCAGGAAAAGGCCCTGTTTTATGCTGTGCGACCACTGTTCTATAGGTCGATGAAAAGTTACCGTAGAAATTGCATCATATGTCTATGCGCAAAGACATTGGGAGTTACAGAATCATCCTTGTTGCATGTTGATGTAAAATCGTCACTAGGAAGTGACTGTGTGGTCAAATACCACTTTCGTCAGTTTTGCAGATTTGCCCTTGTGAGACTAAAGTTGTGTTTTTTACAATGACACAATTTTTTGCAGTATTCTGTAATGGCGTCTGATTCTCTTTCACAGATTGTCACTGAAAAGCTTAACAAGAACAACTTCCAAGCATGGAAGTTTAGAATGACGAATTTCCTTTTGGGAAAAGGATATGGGAAATTTGTTGCAGGAAATGAAGAAGAACCAGTTCTTCTTGATGTTCCCAGTCAACAGCAAATGCAAGCATTTAAAGGATGGCAAGAGAGAGCCAGAAAAGTTATGTACTAGCTGTCTATCAGTATTTCAAACTCTATGATTGTGCATATTCAGGATGCATGTACACCAAAGGAGGCATGGGACACTTTGTCAAAAATGTATAGCACAAATATGCAAGCCAGGAAAATGCAGCTCAAACAAGAGTTGCACAATGTGCAAAGAGAAAGTATGAGCATCAATGACTACCACACGAAGGTGAAGAAGATTGCAGATGCACTTGCTTCCATTGGGTCGCCAGTGGAAGATGATGATTTAGTTTCTATGACCTTGAATGGTCTAGGAAAGGATTATGCACAGTTCCAAACATCCATTTCCGTCCGTGAAAGATTTCTTGATTTTGAGGAGTTGATTTCTCTTCTAATTTCTGAGGAGCAGAGAAATGGTGGTGCATCTTCTTCAGGAGGAACTTCAAAAGAAACTGTCTTCTACTCAAATGCTGGAAGAGGTAGAGGCAGAGGTAGAGGAGGCTGATCTGGAGGCCGTGGTAGAAATCAGAATATGCAACAAACTCAAGAAAACCAGTCCTATGGAGGAGAACATGGTAACTCTAGAGGCAGGGGGAGCCAAAAAGGTCGTGGTGGATGGCAAAGAGGCCAAAATGCAAACAGCAATGTTGAATGCTACTGCTGTGGTAAAGACTGCTATAAAAAGCAGAATGACATCATGAATGGAAAATTGCAACAAGGAAATTATGCATCTTCTAGTAGACAGGGTGATGACAGAAATGAGCATTTGTTTATGGTACAGCACATGAACAATTCTATGACAAGTGTAGAAGAAAGCAACGAAGTGTGGTATGTTGACTCAGGTGTGTCAAACCACATGACAGGTCATGTAGAATGGATGCAGGATGCAAGGAAAATGGAAAAACCAGGATTTGTGGAGACTAGTGATGATACTATGCATCCTATTGTGTAGATTGGAAAAATTCCTTTGTCTATGCAGGATGGGAAAAAGAAATACCTATCGGATGTATTTCATGTCCCGAATATCACCAAGAACCTGGTTTGTATTGGTCAAATGGTTGAGCAGGGCGTGCAGGTCAGATTTAATCCTCATGGATGCTTTGTTGAGGATATGAAAAATAAAGGTCGCTTGATAGCAAAAGGAAAAAAGAAGGGCAGAATGTTTACGTTGGATGCAGACATGCCTGAATTGAGTGCAGCAATGTTTGCACATGGGACCGGTGTAGTTTGCAGATATTGATATCTGGCATAAACGCATTGGTCATGTTAATGTACAGTGACTTAAATCAATGCAGGCCCAAAATATTGTTGCAGGATTGCCTAAATTCAAGGTTGCATAAATGCATAACGTATGTGAAGCTTGTCAATTTGAAAAACAGGCAAGGAAACCATTTCCTAGACATGTTCAAGAGAGTAAGAAGCCATTGGAATTAATCCACTCTGATGTGTGGACTACTAAAGCTGCATCTATTGGAGGCTGTCATTATTTTGTCACTTTTATTGATGACTATAGCAAAAAAAAATTGGTGTATTTTATGAAAAAGAAAAGTGAAGTGTTTGGGCATTTTAAAACTCTTAAAGCTATGGTTGAAAAAGAAAAAGGCCTGCAAATAAAATGCCTAAGGTCAAATGGAGGGGGAGAGTACCTCTCAAATGAGTTTGCAAGGTTCCTGCAGGAGCATGGCATAAAGTAGCAATATTCATGCAGTCATACCCCACAACAAAATGGAATTGCAGAAAGGAAAAATAGGCATATTGGAGAGGTATCTCGTGCCATGCTCAACGAAAAAGACTTGCCAGATTTTTACTAAGCTGAAGCAGTTACTACAGTAGTCTACATAATGAACAGGACTCCCACTACAGCAATACATGGGATGACTCCAAAGGAGAGGTATACTGGTAGGAAACCAGATATTTCTCATTTGAAAATTTTTTGTTGCATTGCCTATGTTCATGTGCCAAATGAGTTGAGATCCAAGTTGGATCCAAAAGCTGAGAAGTGCATCTTTATTGGCTACTCTCTGCAGTAGAAAGGGTATAGATGCTATAACCCTTCTACTCGTAAGTTTACAGTGAGCAGAGATGTTGTTTCTTATGAGATGAGTAGCTAGTATAAACCAGTAAATGTGATTGATGATGTCGATGTACAAAATGGTAATGTTGTATAGATTTCACAGCAGCAGTCACAAAATATTAGTGGACCTGGAGTGTCCTCTAGCAGTGGTTCACATTCTTCGCCATGGGCAGGCAGATTGAGATCAGGAGAATCTCCTCAAAACAATGCAGATAGTGGTATGCAGGTTTCACGAAAAGGAAAAGAGAAGGTAGATCAGCCCATGTTTGATGTGAATGCAGGTCACTCTTATGTGGATGGTGAATCCAGTGGCTCAGAACAGAGCATTGATGATGAGTTGGGTATTCTTTCTATTGTTACACCTGGAGTAAGGAAGACCAGGGATGTTTTGAGAGCACCTAGAAGTGAGCCTACTTTGCGCAGGTCTACTAGAGCTAGGTATCCTGTGGATAGGTTGAAATATGATGGATTTACAGCCATTCATTATGCCTATATAGTCAAAGTGATATAGGAACCAGAACCCACTTCTTTTGAGCAATCCATGGGAAAAGAAAAATGGGAGAAAGCCATGGATGAAGAAATGGATGCTTTGGAAACAAATGCTACATGGGAATTGGTACCTTTGCCTAAAGATAAGAATGCAATTGGTTGTAAGTGGGTTTATAAGGTGAAGCACAATGCAGATGGTTCTGTGAACAAATACAAGGCAAGATTAGTAGTCAAGGGGTATGCATAAACATATGACATTGATTATGAAGAAACATTCAGTCCGGTTGCAAGGATGGCAATCATAAGAGCAGTCATTGCTATGGCTGCATCAAAGGGATGGTCTTTACATCATATGGATGTAAAGAATGCCTTCTTGCATGGTGATTTGCAAGAAGAGGTCTATATGGAGCAACCATCAGGTTGTGTGCATGCTGTTCATCCTAAGTTTGTTTGCAGATTGAAGAAAGCCTTGTATGGCTTGAAGCAAGCACCTAGAGCATGGTCTGACAAGATAGGACAGTATCTTGTCACTATTAGCTTTCAGATTTCCAAGGCATATTTCTCACTTTATGTGAGAAAAACAGATAAAGATATTATGCTGCTTTTCATTTATGTTGATGATTTGATTATCACAGGTAATAGTGATGAAGATATCCTTCATGTGAAAATGCTATTGAAGCAGAAGTTTGAGATGAAGGATTTGGGAGAGCTACATTATTTCTTGGGTATTGAGGTGATTAGATCACCGAGTGGGATATGGCTCTTGCAGAGGCTGTATGGATTGGACATGCTGTCCAAATATGGGATGACAGGCTATAAGCCTATTTCAGCTCCTTTGGAGCAGAATGTGAAGCTAAGCACAGATGCAGGTGAGCTTCTGGAAGACCCTACTATGTACAGACGCATAGTAGAAAGTTTGATTTATATGACTATTACCATGCCAAATTTGAGCTATGATGTTGGATTGGTAAGTCAGTTTATGCAGGCTCCAAGGAAACCGCATTTAGATGCGGCTAGACGCATACTCAGGTATGTGAAGTCCACATTGCAGTATGGACTATTTTATGAGACTGGGGTTCAGATATAGTTGCATGGATACACTGATGTTGATTGGGCTGGTAGTATTTCTGATAGACGATCTACCAGTGGATATGTGTTCTCTTTTGGGAGTGCTGCAGTCACTTGGAGCAGCAAGAAACAACCTACAGTTGCCTTGTCGAGCACAGAGGCTAAGTACAAGGGTGCAGCAATGGCTGCATGTGAGGTAGCTTGGTTGCATAAGCTACTTTATGATATGCATCAGTCTACAGATGGACCAATTGTCATTTATTGTGACAACATGAGTAGTATACACTTGGCAAATAACCCAGTCTATCATGCTAGAACAAAGCACATTGAGGTGCATTATCACTATGTGCGAGAGAGAGTTTTACTAGGTCTTATTAATCTAGTTTATGTCGGCACAGAGGATCAGGTAGCTGACATATTTACGAAGGCATTGGGCGCAGAGAAGCTGCACAAGTTTAGAGACCTGCTTGGTGTGCAGGAATTGGGATTGAACTCGAGAGGGAGTGTTGAGATATCGAGCTCCACTCGTGATATGCCAGGGTGACCGTTGTGCATTTATGTCACCGACTTGTTAGTTGCAGATGTGGTTGGTACACCGCCCATGTATAATAGCTAGATGACAGCTATCCTTATCTACTCTAGTTCGTGGTCCATCCTATCCAAAACACTCTCAAACCACTTACAAACCAATCAATAATCGTGTAAAATTAATCATTCAACCCACAAAAACAATAAAAATCAGCCAAAAAACAAGTTGTTTCAGCATTCAACATATCCCCACACGTAATAAGGGAGCGTTCTCGCAACCTACAAAAAAGAGAATACAAATTCAAAATACAGCTCATCTCGGTCTTCTTTAGAATCTTCAAGAACACCATCCAACCATGACCCCAACTTATAACCAATTTCTAATAAATAATACAACGAAAGGAAAACCCTTTATCCATTAACACATCTTATGAACAACAGAAAATCATAACAAACTCATAAAGGATATAAGAGGTTCTGCATCTTGAGCTATCCATCCAGCATAATTATCACTGCAAGTCTCCAAAAATATAGCTCTTGAACAAATCGAATATACAACCACCACGACCCCATCACATATAAATTAACACGCAACACAAACACTAAACACAAAAGAACCATCTGAATGAAACCTCCAAAAGAGAGATATATCATTATGAATCATGAAAGATACATCCAGAGGTATCAATGAAGATGATCCCTCTTAAAAGCTTGGTGATTGTGAAAATGGTCCATGGATAAGGGTTCATTCACAAAAGTCTTTGGAGGATTTTGGAAAATTTGAAGGCAACACATCCTTTTTAGCAAGACAATATATCTACTGGGCGAATAAAGGGCATGAAAGTAAAATACATCCAATTGTGGGGAATCAATGTTCACATTCACATTCATGCACAACTTTGGAATGGACTTCTAATCATTATGTGAATGCATGTGCATATACGCCAGGTACCAAGCAAAGTGAGCAGTCAATCTCACTGAAGGATCTATAGACTGAGAATATTGTTGAAAAAAATGTAGATAATTCTGATATCCTTGACTAGTAGTCATCCACTCCCCTGGAATCAATGGCCACCTAATCTAAGGTCCAGTAAGAGAATCAACTAAACTCCACCCCCGTCTTCTAGGAATCTTCTAATCAAAACCTACATATCCACTAGCCAACTGAGGGGGATGAGGAATAGAAGTGGTAGGAGATGGAAGAGGAACTAGTAAAAAAGGATGAAGATATGGGTAGGAAAAATCATAAAATGAAGAATGAGCTAAAGAGGGATTAACTTAAAATTTAGGAGAATCTGTTATGAAATATGTTAATAGATAGGCAGGAAAAGTGGAGAGAAACATTGTAGATGGGGAAGGACAAGAAGGAGAAGGGGAAAATACACGATCTTCAATAAACGAACAATGAGTAAATATAGGAATTTGAGGAGCACCTTGGAGTTGAAAGAGGAGTAAAATGACTTGGGGATTAGATTAATAAAGGGAAAGATAAGTAGCATACCTATGGGCCATCTATTGATAATGAGATAGACAACGTATTGATGGACCTAAGGTGGATCTATGATGATGAGCATCAAAGAAGGAGGAATCAAATGGGGGTTGCTTGGAAAGATAGGCTAAAAGATCCATCCTCAGTTGGTTAATGTTTTATGCATGAGATGAACCTTTGATTTGGCATTGATTCAAAATGACAGAGTTAATCATGGTATGCCACGAAATCTCAAGACAATTAGCCACTTTGGAGGAATAACACTAAAACATCTCATCTATCCGCAACTCTAAATGTATGATATACAACAAGCAGCTTGTAGTACCACATCCCCGACATACCAAGCCAAATCTTCATCATTTGGAATCAGCAAATCACCTCTCAAATACATATAAGACAAAAGCATAGTATCTGAAGTCACAAAGACCTCAAAAACCATTTTGACTACTTCAGTCAACAAGTCAAAAGACCAGGCCCCACTTGAACCATTCTCTAGGAGAGGTAAATCCATCATGGAAAGCTTAATGTAAAAGGTTAACTTCTGTTGCTGATAATGCATGGAAAAGGAGTGATATGGAGGAACATATTCTTGGAATTACTCAAATGAAGACCACAACAAATCCATTCAAGGCTGAAGTTTTTCCACCTTGGCCTAAAACAAAGGGCATAATGTGGCTTGTCTTTAAAGAACTGCTAAGTCTGCAGGGGACAAAGAAGGAACTGATTGCACAGGACTCTATGAAGAAGAGTGAGACTGGGCCAACTGATCCTTGAGTTGCTAAATGTGAGCATTGCTCTGATCTAGGATAGTTATAATTGATTTAAGGTTCTCTGTTTGGGCAACTATCATAGCCTTTATCTCTTGAACCTCCTTCTATAACCTATTCCTCTCCTGTTATAGTAACTTGGGACTGAGTTTCTGCCAACTGAGCTGTCAAAGTAGAGATTTCATCTTTCTGTGTATCCATGACCTTAGTTTGCTGCTCCATTTGTATATAGATGTAAGAAAATTTCTCTTGAACAAAAGCTAACTGATCATTTGCTTTATTCAGCTCCTCCCTATACTGCTAAACTTCTTCATAAAAAGAATAAGAAAGCTGCTGGATATAGGCAGTAAACTGAAAGTTAATTGAACTTTGGATATCCTTGCACAAAAAAGGAATGGCATCTCCTATTACCAAGAATTGCACAGAAGGAATAGAAATTTCCAACATACCATTCCTATGGGCTTTGAAAAGATTTGGCATTTGAAGAAAGGCAGGCAGTGTGCTGCAAGATTGAGCAGGAACTGTAACTGGAACTAGAGGAGTAAGAACTGGCACTAATTCAGCAACTTGCTTCAGGTTCTTTCTCTAAATGACTAGAGGTGAGGGAGAATCATCATCCTCAATGATCACATCATCATCTTCATTAGGAGGAGGAGGAACCTCTAGAGGATCAACTGGAAGTAAAGGGACTTCCTTTGCAGGGGCAGCATGCATCAGGAATACATAAAGGTGAGAATCAAATGTGACATTAGTCACATTTCCTCTAGTAGCTCTAATGAAATGCTAATCTATCTTTCAAGACCATATTAGAAGCTGTGAACAACTCCTTGGAGAGGTAATGAGACGGGGTTTTGGTATGTCCTGAAGAAATTGGCACAATTATTCCCATAGGGAATTGAAAGTCATAGAGACACTAACCCTTGACGTGGTAATAACCTTCTTTGGATTCAAAACATTTGGAGTCTGCTTCTATAACAGCTTCAAAATAGAACAACTAACGAGTAGTAGGGAAGGACTCCCCACGATATGGCAAATAAAGAGCCTTCCCCAAACTCTTAGGCGTCATAAGAATAGTTGTACCATGAACATGATCAGACCTCTTATTGTAAGAGGTTAAAAATTGATCACATATGTCAGGATCATCTGGAACTAGTGGTAAGGAAAGGCCTACAAACTTGGATAATCCCACTTTAGCAATAAGGTCTGAATCTAGCAACAATGAATAATTATGCAATACCAAAGGCACATACTGGATCGGGGGAGGGGTTTGAGGCACCATTAAGATGGGTTACACACACACACACCACACACACAGACAACCACAATGAATGCCTACAAGATAACAGGATAGGAATCGATAAGATATCGACCATAATAAACTCACACGACTTGGCCAACTGACTAAACACCCCAAGGAGTCCACATCCTAGGCAAAATCCGGCATGACCTCTATACATATGTGACCAAAAGCTTCATGCGATGTAGATAAATAAATATCCTGAATCCCCGTACCATGTAGAAAAGAAAAAGAAAAATACATACCGTATCCTAACTTGTCAACATGAGTAAAACAAAAATACAGAATCACATAAGAATTGATCATACCGACATGACACCAACTGTTGACCATCATTGACAAAAGGGACTAAACAAGACTCCACCATTCCCATCCTCACGAAGCGTGTTCATTGAAAAGGAAAACGTGCAGTGTGGGGGAAAGAAATGTAATGAAGGATTTATTTTAATAAAATTATTAATAATTGGTGACTTTTTATTAGGTAATATTTTTTATAATGATGGTTCCTTGTTATTATCATTTATTTAAAAATTATTAAGTTTGACATGATGCTTTTAGCATAACTCAAACTTCGAACCTTGACTAAGGGTCTCTAAATACAAATTCATTTATTAGAAATTAATTGTGTGTTGGGTGCTTTTTTTCCATCGTGTGCTTTTTGGTGACGATTGTTTCATTTTTAATTAAAATTAAGTGTGTCTGTAGCTCATAAAGTGTGTGTTAAGTGAACGGTGGGTTGATTTAAATTTAAAAAATTGTGTATGTGTGGCCCAAATGTGTGTGAAAGACGTAGTGATTATGATTCCTTTTAATAATTAATTGTGGATTTTGGGGTAGCAAAAATAAAAAAGGAAAGAAAAAAATACCTTAGAGGGGTATGTAACTAAAAATTGAACGCGTACTCATCCACTGACATGATACAAGCACTAGGGAAGCCAACAAGAAATCCAGCTAACTTGAAAAATTTAGGACATAAGCGAAAAAGAACAAAACACCATAGAAAAATTTTCCATATGCTTCTAGTGTGGTGTGGAAATTTTCATATGCTTATCCATTTATGTTGTATGGAATGTGTTGGCTTAGATTTGATTTTTGTTTATTTGTTTTTTTAAATAAAAGGAACATATGTAAGGAGTATAAATGAGGTATACCATGTGAATAGGTGTATAGTTCCTTGTTGTTTTTGTTTGTGTTATTGCATTATATTTTTTATTTTCTAAAGGGGTTTTGAGGTTTTAGTATTTTTGTTTTGAAGGTGATGTGGTTGGTTATGTTTTGATGTGTGGTGTTGTTTGTCATGTTCGATGTATTTATGTTGAAGTTGGATTTTTCATTCATTTTAGTCATAAAATTTGGGCTCAAAGTTGAACAGGGAATCCACTTTATGTTCCACAATTTTATGGAATTGGCCAACTATTTTTTCACATTTAGAAAATATTTTTCAAAAAATAAGACTCATTTAAGAGGTAATTTCTTATGGAAATAATAATTTTTTAATGTGTTTGCAAAGTTAGAGTCCATGGCAATTTGGCCAAATGATGGAGAAAAATTTTTCATATTTTGACAATTTCTAGAAATTTTTTTCCTAATTTTGATGATTTGTTAAGGACTTTAAGAAATTTTCATGAAATTGTAATGTTTTACAAAGGTTTTTTTATATTTTTTAAAAAATAAATTTTATATAGGTATTTTTAGCTAAGAAAAATTTTGAAAATTTTCAAAATGTTTGAATAAATTTAGAATTATTTTCAATTTTTAAAATTTAATTGGAATTTTAATAGACTTTTTATGGTTTTTAATGGGTTTTTATAAGTTTTATTGTGTTTTTTAAGTATTTTTCAATTTCGAAAGATTTAAAATTCAAAAAAATGTACCCAGGAATGGGTTTTGTGTCAGCTGCATGTGAACATCAACTAGCGCGTCACCCCACAAAAAAAAAACCTCACATATGTTCTCGCGCACGAACGATCACAATCATGAACACAAGTCATGTGATCCAAAAACTCCACATGCGAACAAGACCTTTGGAGGGCAATACAAGCGAATGACAAAAAAAAAATGGGTGGTCACACGCAAAGAGATGAGGGAAAGGGTGTGGTTGATTTGTTGATTGGGTTTTTTTTTTAGGGAAAGGTGAAATGTGTGAGGTGTAGGTGTGGGTATGGGTTGGTTTTCATGTAAAGTAAATGGATAATTGGTTGTTTGTTTTTTAGTAGTGTTTTTTTTTTTGTTTGGTTTTTTCTTTTTTAATGTGTTGTATGGCTGGTGGTGTGTTGTGGTTGATGTGTGGTTTGGTTTGGTTGTTGGTTGTTTTTAAATGAATGAAGAAGGTTGTTGGGGTGTGGTGGTTTTATGGATTTTCGTCTTGTTAGGTTGTGGTGAAAAATTAAGGTGAAGTGTAGGTGGTTTACTAGTTGTGTGTTTTATAAAGTTTGTGTTTTTGTTTGAAGTATTAATGTGTGTTGTGTAATTTGGTGGGAAAGAGGGATAGCGAAATTAGAGTTGGTTTAGTGGAAATGTTTTTTTTTTTAAAGGGTGGTACCTTGGGAGGGGATGGGGGGACCAGGGTAGGGGGTAGCGTGTTGTGTGTGTGTTGGTTGTTTTGTGGGTTTGTTTTCGGGGTTTTTTTGTTTGCTTTTTTAATGTGTGTCCTTTTTTGTTTTTTTTTGTTCTTTAATGTGTTTTTGTTTGTTTATGTTGTTTTTTTTTTTTGTGTGTTGTTTTTTTTTCTATTTTTAGGTTTGTGGGTGGTTTGTCTTTTAAGGACCGTCATCCCCCTCGTCTCGCGTGTGCGCGTGGAGTGAGGGTCAAAAAATTTGTGATTCGAGGATTGAGAGAGCCTGCGGAAACATGTGTGGAGTGGACGACGGTATGACAAATGCGTCGACGCGCCTTAGAGATCGTAATCGGGGATATATGCAAAAATGTGCAATATCTGAACGAAATGTCATAGAAAAAATAATTTCGAAGAATCCGGCTATTGAAATGAAACATGGAAAGAAAAAAAATTATGCAAAATGACATACCAGACAAGTTGGTCAAATAAGAACACAATTTCGACAAGGATAAGATGCGTTCACATGGAAAAACCCGAAAAAACGCACCTGAAATCGGAAAGAAAATTTAATACATAGAGATCCATCGTGCAAAACCTAGTGAGGTGAAAATAAAAAATATTCATAGAAATATGTCAAACATGGTAGGTAGGGTCAACCGCGGTTCTAAAGACGATAGAGCACATTCGCATGGAAAAATCAATAAAAATACCAACAAAAACAGAGTTAGAAATTAATACGAAAAAATTCGTGCATTGGAATGAAGGGCAATGAATATAAAAAGTGTCAAAGGAAGCACGTGGGACATGTTTGTTAGGTCAAAACACAGTTCCGATGGCATTAGGTGGCATTCACATGGAAAAAATAAAAAAGGAGCACGAAAACATACGAAAAATTTAATAAAATAAAATTGGAAGGCTGGATCGGGATGGAGAAAAAAAGAAAATCATACAAGGGACAAAGCAGACAAGGCTATTCAATCAAAAGTAAATTCTGAGGTGGTTAAGGTAGGTTCACATGAAAAAATAATCAAAAATGCACATGAGCATACTCGAAATTATGGAAAAATTAATAGCAAACAAACCAAACATTAGAATGATGGGAAGTAAAAATGAAAAATGTCTTAGGAAGATGCAGGTCAAGGCTGTCACATCAGATTGTTGTTTTGAAGTGAAAAAGGTACGTTCACATGGAAACATGTTAGATGGACAAAACATTCTTCAAAAATTAATAACTCATGATCTGTGGCTCAGAACAGGGGGCTATAAAAAGGAAAATTGGCTAGTTCAAAGGGAAGAATAGGGTTGTAAGGTCAAATTGTAGTTTTCGTGAATTTAGGATACGTTCACATGGAAAAGCAGCAATACTAAGAAGAAAGGCAAACGGACAAGAAACAATCTCAAGACAGGTTGAAAAGAGGATGGATGGGTGGGAAAGAGACCCCATTAGGGTAGGACCAAGACATGGTATGCTCAAATCATCTAAGAGGGATGTGTCCAGGAGGGTATACACAATGACCGCACAGGGATGCAACCCCACACTTAAGACCTTAATAGATCATATTGGCAATGCAATAAGGTCCTACACGAGATCATAACCTGTAGATGTACATCCACACACTTAAAACATGACTAACTTGTGAAATCAAAAGGGGTAGGGTTAGAAAAACTTAGCCCAATTTGCAGATGATCGAGGAAAACCGTCATTATAGCATGAAGGATTGTAGTCGTCGGCAAGAGATACCACAAATTGCCATGTCGCACTTGCCCATCATGGCAGGGACCAGGAAACAGCACCCAGGGATTTAGCTTTGTTGTTGAAACATTGGTTAGGTTGTCGATGGGGGCAAGATATACAACACTCAATCTCAACAGTCACTCATGTTGAAATGATAGATCAGTCGCTCACCCCCGATGGCACACGTCACTCAAAGAATAATGATGGAAACCCATAGCTCATATCTAGTTTAGAAATCGACTAAGAGAATGGTTCAGAGGAAGGAGTATACCAATGTGCATAGTTGATGATGCATCAATGCATCCCAAACCATTTGGCATAGGTGCAAGAAGGAAGGCCAGGGAGTCTTATTGTGCAGTTTACCAAAGAGAATGAGATGTAGAGTGATGGTGGCTGAGGAGGCATGTCCCGTGTATGCATAGGGAAACAAGAGCATATGTATCTCCAAGTATCAGAACGTCTCTCAATCCTCGTCTCTCAGATGATGAAAGGGAAATCAATCACACTCATCCCCCCCTCTGTCTCACCCTCTGTAGATGATTACAAGAGGGCAATCAAGTTTCTCACACCCCATTAATTGAATCCTCACTGCCACCACATCCGCAAAGGTAGTATGCCTTGTGCACAATTGATGGTGCTATTGTGCATCCCGCCTTGTGCCAGCATACAGTGCGAGAAGGAAGGCCAGGGAACCTTATAGTGTATAGAGGCGAGCTCAAGCTCAACCGCCAAGACCCATGAACCGCTTATTCTTTCAAGTGTTCCAAGTTGAGTGCTAATGGCTACCTCTCACATAGCCGACGCGCTATCTCTTTCTATGAGTGTAGTGAGCTTATCTCCATGCCCGATCGAGTTGCCTCCTCTCTTGAGCACTCTGGTAGCTCCACGATCCAAGTGCAAGCTGCAAGCAAGCTCCGTCCTCAAGCTCCACGCTCCAAGTTCCATTGCTGCAAGCAAGACAAAAGAAGAGAAGAGAAGAGAAGATGGGAGGAGAAGAAAGAGAGCTTCTCCACCACGGTCCCTCACCCTCACACACTCACTCCCTCACACTCTCACACTCTCTCTCTCAAGCACAAGCTCAAGCAAGCAATAACAAGGAGAAGAAGAAGAAGAGGAGGAGGAGAGCTACTTTTGGCCACACACAAGAATGAGCTTCTCATTCACTTTTCAACTTTATATACAAAACCCTAAGTCCCTTTTGGGTGGTCATCCCCTTATCCCATTTTTTACATGGACGGCATGGCCTAGGCCCTTTTTCCCATTGTCCTCCTATCTTCCTAACTTCCTTCCTACCGCCCATCTACCTTTACAATTTGCATGGGTAAGAGCTCTGCGCTCTTAAAATAAATCATGGTGCGCCTTGCACTCTTTTACAAAAGTATTGACTTGTGCTTTTTCTTGTACACCTTTCTCCTTGATTTAGGACTTTTATGCACTTCTTGTGTTTTCATATTTTTCTTGGCGCGCCTTCGTCTTCCGTTTCACTTTTGCCTTGGCCTTATCTTCTGCTTTAGATTTTTCAAATTTTCCACCTTGTTTGTCTGAGGGCTAACATAGTGCCATGCACATGAATAATTTTATGCTTTGTGCATTGAGAGGCCCCTCCCGTGCGTCCAATGCTCCATTCACACATCTCACCTCTATGTTGGATATAAAGGGCAAGGGCTGGTCATTCACCCCACCCTCTGTCTCATGCTTTGTTGATCGCAACAGGAGGGCAACCCATACTCACATCCCCATCCAATTAGGATGATATCTCACATCACTCTAGGTTTGTCGATGAAGGTCGACTTCAACTAGTTGATGATGTCAATGTAGATTGGTTGATGAAGAGGCATACCCAAGGAGGCAACCAACAAGTTTGGTACTTGAATTGCATATGAGAAATATTGTATATTGTAGGAGTCAGAAGCACAGATGGGTTTACAGGATTCACCACAGCAAGGCAGTTGACTTGGGAACTTCTGCTGCAAGAGTTCAACTAGTAATTCAGTTGTCTTGAACTGTGGGGTGTTACCACCTTTTCCACAGCCAGCTTCCCATCCAAGGGTGTGTGCCACCTTTTCTTAGAACGAGGCATGTTATGACATGGAATGTCTTCATTTTCTCCCATACCAGATTTGTTTTTACTTTTTCTTTTCTTTTCTTTTGCCCTACTCCCAAGGGTATTTCCACCTTTTCTCGAAAAATAGGTCGGCATGACAAGGACCTAAGTCATTTTTTTCCATGACTGATATATATTTATTTGTTAGTTTTTTCTTCTTCTTTTGAAAGAGGAGAATGGCAAGAACGCCATGTATCAAAATCATCCTTGCCACCTCTGGTACAGCAAATGGAAAGGAAGCCAAGGAGGGGGGGAAGGTGGCTATGAGGGGTTAACAAAACAAAGCCACATCATCAGGATCAACAAGAGGGTTATTAGGAGCATTAGGTAAAGCCGTATCAATCGTTGTGTAAGGAATGAGGGAGCTATCAGCGGTGATTGTCAGGATCCCCAAGGAGGGTAATACGTCTTGACACAATAGTCGTTAATCAGGATGGGATCATCCAAAAAATTGATTGTCTGGATTTGGACACAATCATTAGGATTGACAACAAGTACCTCATAGGGGCCCATCCATCATTGTTGAAGCTTGCTTGGAAACTTTCCAAATCGTGAATCATAGGCTAGGACTAAGTCACCTTTCTTGAACTCCTGCTTGGATGAAGCTATCATGATAGGCCATTCTACGAGCTTGTGTGGCTTCCATATACTATAGAGCCATCATGCGAGTCTCATGTAGACATTCCAGATGCAAGAGATGGTGTTGCAGTGACTCGTCACCTCCCAAGCATTCTTTGATAGCCACACACAAAGAGGGCAGCTCGAGTTCAATAGGAAAGATGGCTTCTATATCATACACCAACTGGAAAGGGGTTTATCATGTAGCAGCCTTATGGGAGGTTCTGTACACCCAAAGGGCCTTTGTAATTCGATCATCCTAATCACAACAATGTGCAGCAATTGTTCTTGTTAGGATCGAGTAGAGGATGCAATTGGTAACTTCGATTTGGTCGTTGGCTTTGGGGTAATAGGGTGTGGACTTTTGATGGCGAATCTTGTACATCTCTATCAATTCTTCCATAATCTTGTTAAGGAAGTGTGTACCTCTCTCACTTACAAGCTCTAGGGGACTACCAAAATGGGTGATGATATTCTCATACATGAACAAGGCCACGTTGTTGCCATCATCCCGCTTGAGAGCTTCAGCTTCACACCACTTAGTCACATAGTCGGTACAGACCAAGATGTATCTATTATGTTTCCTTCTGGTGGTTGGTGGATCAATGGGACCAATGAAGCCAATTTCCCACTTCTCGAATGGCTTTAGGGGAAGGATAGGTTGTAGTGGCATGGTGCTGGATTTTATAGGCTTTCCCATTCGTTGACAGGCAGCATCACAACATTTGCAGTTGTCATAGGCATTCTTGTGGAGGGTCGACTATACCAATATCCAACAAGCAAGTCCTTTTTGGCTATCACTTCTCCTACAAAGTGTCCGCCATAGGGCTCATTGCGGCATGCTTTCAATACTATTCCAATCTCTTCTCTTGCAACACATCTTTGCAATACTTCGTCTTTGGCTTTCTTGTACAAAGCACTACCTAACAGGGTGTAGGGAGCTAATTCGAACAAAAGCTTCTTCTTCTCACGACTCGAGATACCAGGGGGATACTGTTGGGTTGCAAAGAGGTCGGCTATGTCTGCGTACCATGGGGTAACAGTTTCAATTAAAAAAATGGCAGCATCAAGAAGGTCTAGATTATCCTACTCTTTGTCATCGCTCTGAGGGGATTCGCGACAGATGATTAGCTAGGACATGAAAGCGATTGGGTTTGGTAACCACTTCAAAGTCAAACTCTTGAAACAGAAGGATCCATCTCATCATTCTTCCCTTCACATCGGCCTTGTTCATGGGCTTCATGGTCCACGTAGAATTTGAAGTGCGTCGACACCAAGTAGTGTTGAAACTTCTCCAAGGCAAACACCATTGCTAGGCACTCAAGCTCCGACACTATATAGTTCCTTTCTCTATTGGTTACTTTCTGACTGGCATAATAGATAGGTTGATCTAACTTCAAGGGGCCCTTTTGGCATAAGAGTGCACCTACGCCTTCGATCGATGCATCAGTGTGCACATGGAACTCCTTTGCCTAATCAGGAGGTTGCAGGATGGGTGCTTCAATCAGGCATTATTTTAGAGTGTTGAATACCTCATCACAATTAGTGGTCCAAGTAAACTATGCATCTTTTCTCAAGAGCTTATGCAAAGGGGCTACCTTTGTCGCAAAGTGCATAATAAACCTTCTATAATAGCCCACATAGCCAAGGAATCCCCTCAATTACTTGAGGTCAGTTAGCAATGTTGGGGTTGCAATCTTCTCAATCTTTGCAGGGTTCGTCACTATCCCTTGTGCAGAGACAATGTGGCCCAAAAGAACTCACGAAGAGACACGAAAGATGCATTTGTCAAGATTGAAAGAAATCCCATACTCTTAATGTATGCCAAATCGCTGCTCTAAGTATCCCCAATGCTCACGGGTTAGGCTATAGACACAAAAGTCATCTAGGTATACCTCAATGAAGTCATCCGGATGGTTTTGAAATATGGCCATCATCACTCATTGGAAGGTAGCAGAAGCGTTATAGAGCCCAAACAACATCACTCTTTGTAAGCATAGGTTCCCCATTCTGTTGTGAAGGTTGTTTTAGATTCATCTTCTTCTACGATTCGGACTTGTTTATTTCCATTGAATCCATCCAAGAGAGAATAGAGCTCATGGTCTGCCATTGTGTCCAACGGTTGGTCTGTGAAAGGAATAGGGAAATGATCCTTCTTGGTCTTGGAATTTAGCTTTCAAAAGTCCACACATATTTGCAGCTTTCTATTCTTCTTGGGTACTACTACAATGGGCAAAACCTATTCACTATTAGCTACTGGATAGATAAACTCAGCTTCAAGGAGCTTCAACAATTCGACTTTCACTAGGGCAGAGTAATTTGGATTCATACGCCTATGTATTTGCCTCACAGGCTTGGCATCAAGCTCTAGGTTGATGTGGTGTTGGCATACCGTGGCATCAATCCCCTTCAGATCTTTGTACGACCATGAAAATACATCCAAGTTCTCCTTCAATAGGTCTCGCAAGACCAATAGCTCTTCTTCTGGAAGAATTATACCCACCTTCAGGTGACATTTAGTACCTTTCAACACATCCATAAATGTTAATTGCTTATCTCCTTCTACTTTGTGGATGAATGTCCCACGAATGGCTTCTGGATATAGATTTGACTCCTTCAAGGAAGCAGTCTCCTCTTCTAATGATTTACTAGAACCAACTTCCTCTTTTAGTGGAGGCTTAGCTCACTCTTTGGAAAGCTGAAAGGGTATCATTGTGGTTTCATGTTTGGTTTGGGGATGAGTTACTTCTTGGCTTGAGGACTCATATTCTGAGGATGCATCTAAGAACGTCACATAACAGGAACCTTTTGAGTTCCGTTTAAGCTACCGAACCGGTGGTTGCTGGCAAGGTGCATCATCATCATCTTCTCATGAGAGGAGTGGATTAGGGTGACAAGAACCACTGTTGAAGAAATGCTTATTTTTCTTAATCCATTTCTTATGGATATGTTACACATGATGTGACTCATTAGTCAGTCCAAAGGGTACCATAGTCATTCTATCGAACAGCATGTGATTTTTTGCTTTTGAGGCTTTTGGAACTTCTTCCTCATCTGTGCCTTTTGTGAGTAGGATAGAATCTTCTAGCTCGCTTTCATAGTCTTCTTCTACATTGTCATTTTCATCCTCTTCAAACTTTGTTTCTACCTCTGTGGGGACTGTGTAAGAGGAGAACAAACTCTCTGTTATGTCCTCTACTTTTGCTTCTCCATCTATTTCTGATGCGGCTATGTAACAGGGAAAACAATACATCCATGCTTCTATCTCATTGTCAAAGGTGACTTCAGAAGTCAATTCAGGATCAGGCAGGAGGTATTCACCCATTGACAAAGACTTTGCTTCTTTTGGTATTTGGCTCTTATAGTGCCCACTGTCAGGGACTGTGCCTTTGTTTTCTTGGGAAAGATCTGTTTGATGGCTTCTTCATCTCCTGATGTGCCATCTGTTACTTCATTGGAGGAGTCTATTACGACTTCGATGGAAGTGGATCCATTGTCTTTTTGTGATCCATACAACTTCAACACCACTTTGTTGGGTCCTCTGCCTAGGGTTAGGGTTCCTTTGAACCAATATGTACTTGCTCTTGCTTCAAAAAGCCAAGGTCTTCCCAATAGTAGAGGGTATGAGGTCCCGTAGGAATTTGGTTTGACCACCAGATATGTCAACTAATAATCACTTCCTACGAGGGTTGTCTTCATATATGAGAGAATGTCCAAAGGCTTGATTCTGCTTTAGTTTGCCAATCAGATAAGCCACTGTGTAGGCTACATGCCTTGCAAGCCTAGATCCTTCATTATCACATCCATCATTATGTTCATTGATGAGCCTCCATCAATCAATGCATCTGCTATAAAGTATCCTTCAATCCATATGCCAATCTCTAGGGTTCCAAGATCCAAGAAGGTGTTAGCTACATCCACTTCCTTCACTGGCTCTAACTTTGTTGGACTTGGTTGTGCTGTTGAGGGAGAAATCCATAAGCCTCGTCTTCTTGTCACTATGATTTAGGTATTTAACCAAGTCATATTCTTTGATAATATCCACATGCTTCTCCAATCAGCTAGGAAATGGGGCCACATCCACTTTTATCTTCCCTTTTTCTTTTAGGAATGGCAACATCTACGCTTCTTCTCCTTGACGAGGTACTTTGGCATCCTCTATCTCTCGGACCTCTAATACTATCTCTGCAATTGTCTGTGTAGCCCTTTGTGGCTTTGTAGTGCTATGTACTACATTGTTTTGTGCTTCATTGTTCTACTTCTCCCTACGAAGGTTGAACTTCACAGTCTTAGAAGAGGGAATGTTCTCTTTTGGAACTACAGGTTCTTCTTTCATTGCACGTGTTATTGTGGTTCCAATTCCACCAAATTGGAAGTAGGTTCTTGGGTCTTCTGTTGGATATCAAGAGTAGCTTTCACAGGAGCTAGACTTGGATAATCTTTTGTAGTGTGGCCTTCTCCTTTGCATCAAC
Source organism: Lygodium microphyllum (assembly GCF_053477565.2). Taxonomy (NCBI): domain Eukaryota; kingdom Viridiplantae; phylum Streptophyta; class Polypodiopsida; order Schizaeales; family Lygodiaceae; genus Lygodium; species Lygodium microphyllum. The sequence continues at coordinate 136,728,139 of NC_141146.1, read as the reverse complement.
TACATAAGGGCTTGTAGTCCATAGACCTTCTAGGTTTTGACAGTTTGGTGAAATATGATCCTTTTCTCCGCATCTATAACACTCCATATTTGATCTCTGGCCACCATGTCACTCTGTCATCCTCTATAACTTTGGGAAGAAAACCTCCTTGGGTCAAAATTAGACCAAATTCCCTAGTCTTTGGTCCGATATCCCAAGTGGTCATCTTGGATTCCAACAAGTTGAACCTTGCATCTTCATCTTTCTTTCTTCTTTTGTGCATCTCCTTCAGAGAGCGTATATCCTCTATATGGTTCTTCCTCAAACAGTATGAAGAGAAAGCTCCAGGAATGGTTGGTTTTCGAGTATATTCAGTGGCTAAATGTCCCACTTGATGGAACTTTTCACACCATGTATTAGAACGCATCACATCTCTCCCACCTCCCGTAGCAAGAGTGGATATATTGGCAGTGACGGTATTTACCTTCAACATCTAAAGCTCTTTTGTTAATCGCTTTGTGCATTTTTGGAGCTCAAGCATTCTCTTCACCTTCTTGCTTCCACCATAGCTTATGTGAGAGAGAGGTATGTCTGTGAGGGACTTGGAGAGAGAAGTCCTCTCTTGCTTATATTTATCTCCTTATGTTCTTCTTCACGCACATGGGAACTCAAAGTGCATAATCTATATAGAGATATGACTTTGTAAATGAGGGACTTGGAGAGTGAAGCCCTTTGTTCCTTATGTTTACCTCCTCTTCTTATTCACATCTTGCACATCATGTCGTAAGATGAGTGAAGAACTCAAAGTGAATAGAATTTATAAGTTGCATAATCTATGTAGAGATGGAAATCTATAAATGAAACATTTGATACAATGAACAAATGGATTTATCAAGGCTTAGGATGTGTAACATGTACCTGTTGGATTTGGGGTTACATATAACAAGATAGGAGTGGGTACTTAACATAGCCAAAAGAACTTAGAAAGGTCTTTGACTGAAGTTGCTAAAGTATTGGTGCTAAATCATATTTTGATCCTCTCGGTTATCTATTTTCTATCTTGTTGGATACACTCCAAGATTGGATGCAAATAGCATGATTTTGTGAAACAAAGATAGGGAAGAAAAAAAGAAAAATAGTTCATTAAAAAAATGAATTGAATAGAAAGACACTAAAATAAGGAACTCAGAAATAGTAGAATTGTGCAATAGAATTTGCATCTCAAAGTATGAGAGTGTGTACAAACCACATGAGCTATGATACCACTAGCATGCTCCCAATCTCCAGCTGCTTTCCAATGAAGAATGCGGGCATGTCGAACAATTTGATGACTATAGTAGGATATGAAGCACAATAAGCAAGGCATGAATGGAGATAACGTGGATCAAGTCGGTAAGCAAACAAGACAAAAAATACAAGTTTGCAAGCATCAAAATGGTACAACCACACAAGTTGGCATGCCACTATCATGCTCCCAATCTCCATCTCTCCAATCAAGAATGTAGGCATGTTGAACAATTTGATGTCTGTAGTAGGATATGAAGCACAATAAGCAAAGATAGGCACTAGTAACATCATAAACTGGGCAAAGATGTAAGGCATTAGAAAGAATTTGATAACTATAGTAGGATATGAAGCACAATAAGCAAAGATAGACACTAGTAACAACATAAATTGGGCAACGATATAAGGCATTAGAAAGACTTTAGAAATTAATATGGATCACTTTTGGCATACATGCATTAATTTTTGTATATTGACATGGCTATCCACTACCCAAATTACCCACTCAAAGTGGCCTACACTTGACATAGAGAACACAGACGGTAAGTCCCCCTCCTCCAAGCCATGCAATTAATTTATACCACCTTGGCCCCAAGGCCAACTTCTACACAGTAAGCACCTTATGACCCTATCCAACCATCCACATAGTTACATTTCTCCTACAATCATCTTGCTCCAATAGTATACCCAAATCTCAATCATCATTCTATCTTATATAGTAACAACCTCATCAACAATCACAAGTACTCTCTCTTCCAAATTTTTCTCAATCTCACTATGAAATGGTCTACCACATAGATTACCCAAATCATCATTTAAAAATTATATATTTCTCAAATCAGTCAACTAAAATTGTATATTTTTCCCCCTTTGGCGTTCCAAAGGGGAGGAAAGGAATGGATAATGTACAAAGAAATGCATGAATATATTTGCACAAACTACTTTGTATGGATAAAATAGCACATTGACACTAAGTATGCTATTGTTGAAGATACTACACCCAACTAGTCCTCTCAAATATAATATGCTTAAAATTCCTTATCAATCACTTGTTATTTTACACTTTCGTACTCTTCAGCAACCTTCTGAAACATCAAATTACGAGTACCTTATGGTATCTCATCACATTGGGATTATATCTTCATCTACAAGTATGCTATCTCATTCTTTCCTCTCTGCATTATTTCACTCCACAGCTATCAAGCTTCAATTGAGAGACACCATCTATCTACATGATGAGCCCATCTCCTATCAAGTCTATTATGAAGCAAACTATGGCAATCAACTCTTTATCAATGTGCCCAAATATCTTCATCATCAACTTACATCCCTTAAATCATTGCAAGCAAAGATTGATATATATCTTCCACAACAACAAGGACAAGGTCTCATGGTATAGTCATCATTTGTAATCTTCTCTTGTAGCCAAGATGATTGGTAGAAAGTCTTTGTACTACAAAAGAAAATCCTATTTTCTTTTGAGAAGGGAGGAAGAATGTTAGAAGATATTGTTAACCTTTTCTAGAGAGGGAAAATTTTGGAATGTTAGAACATACTCATATGGACATGCACTTAGAGAATATCTAGGAAGACAATATCTAGATATTTAGGAAAACTATATAAGATAGATCTAGAGCATGTGGAGGATACTTCAGTAAGAGGACCTATCATATCCACGATTTTCTTGCATATATATATGTACTCTCAACTATTGCACAATGAAAGCGAGCAATACAAGTGTGTGATATTCATTCTTCATCTCATTGTCTCATCATCTCTCTCTCTCTCTCCCTCTTTCTCTCACCATCACTTTCACTACAATATGTGTGTGTTGACGTGCTCCTCTCTAATCTTACTCCATAGATATCAAATCCCTTGTTCTCATAAGTATCTCTCTGTGTTGACATAAAGTATATTCACATACTCAACATATGCCTAGCTAAATTGTGTAATTATTTTATATATTTGTAACTAGGGTATAACCAATAAGCAAAATGAATTCAGGAAAAAAGGAGCTACATATTGAGATAGGGCTAGAATATGCCCTATTAATCAAAAGGATTAAGGGTGCCAAAGTTAGCTCTCAAGCTCGACAAAGTTACAAGAAGATGTGATTGAAGCACATGGAATTATGGTTTGATGGGGGAATCTACCCAATTGATCCCGTAACCAATAAATATTTGATTGTATCAAGAATCACAAGCTGAAATATGTGTGCCAAGGTGAAAATGGGTTGGTTGGTTATACTAGGCAGCTCAATGAGTAGGTGTTCAAAATGTTTTTGCTAAGTAATGGTAAAAATTTATCATGATCTTGCACATCAACTTCACATACAATAGCTCATAGGACAAGTGAAGCAATTAAGTGAAATTATAACTAAAAAATAATTAGATTATCACAATTCATGACATTGACATCTTGTATGAGGAGGCAAAGCTATAATTGGATGACCTTAGAAAGACCAACATCAAGTTGACACGTGAGCGTAAAGAAAAGAAAAAGCTAATTAATTAGTTAATTATGAATAGTTTCCAATGGAAGCCACATATCAAAGCATGCAAGATAGCTTAAAATGAAAACCTAGGTGAGGGTATGCTTGGCTTATCCATTCAAAGACTGTTGAAGGCAAGTACATTGAAAAATTCTTTAAGCAATCCAAAGTTCAAGGTTGTGAAGGAGAAAGTCATTAAGTGCGCACTAAAAGATATCCCAAACAAGTTCTTAGATGTGGATGCACAATCCATTTGTAACAAGACCAACATTAGCATAGGGACTTACTAAAAAGTATTTAAGGGTATGAAGGTTGGCTTTCATTGTATGTTGAAGAGAAATTAAATCATGCCTCTTCCTAGACCTTCAAAGTTAATAGAAGCCTGAGGACTACCTAACACAAAGTTTTTGGAGTTGATAAGAGATCCCATACATGTTCTTGGCATGGAAATACTATAGGTTGAGACAAAAAATGCATATGAGGTTAAGTTTACCAAACTCAACAATTATTGTCTAGATCTATGCAAGGTGCAATCGGCAATGGTAATGTATTATGATATGTCTATTGAGGAATGTAATGGTAAATTACAGTTTGTAATCAAATTGTATGAAAGTGAGGTCATCAAGGGAATAAATCTTGAAAGAGTTAGTGCAACTTTGATGAATAGAGCCTTACCATTCGAGAAGAATAACCCAATGAATTCAATTAGAGCACCACATTTAAAGTTCCTAAGGAAATATTTGGGGTGCTTTCAGTTGAAGGGTATTCTTTATGTACACAAGCATTCCGAATATCATCCATCATCAAGAACATGGCGAGATACTCTTAGTTGAAGGATATGGTGAATATTTGGTTGAGTGGCATCTTGTAGGAGACTTGAAAACTTTAAAATACATGTGCCGAATCTCCAATGGTACAAATGTAAATTATCCATGCCTATATTTCTTGATAGAGGGTTGAAGGAAGGGACAATAAGAAGAACTAGCAAAGGGTGATAATTACTACACTAACACACAATAAAGAAAATTCCACTTACCAAGCCCATCTTCAACATTCTATTAGATCATGTTCACATTTGTTTGTTGTATGGATGTAATTAAAAAAAGAAGCCATCGAAACACATAAGAATATGGAGTGAGTGCTATCAAAGATTAGACTACACAAGCATCAAGTAATAGTTGAAAAGGAAGAGAAGAGATTAAGAAAATTTGGTAACTTGCCAAAAAAGCCTTGCTTTGGAGGAGCAAAGGCTAAGAAGTTTCTTTTAAACACCTATCGATGAGGAAGGGTAATAAGTCTAGCAAAACCCAAGGTTTGGATTAGTCTCAATAAACTAACTCCTTACTTCGAAAGATGGTGTTTGACAATTAAGATAATCAATAATTTATTGATGTTGTACATATCTTCTACAAAAACATGATACAAGAATAAGATAAATGTTCTATCACACATTATATGGTGTGCATTAAGTCAATATTTTAGAAGTTTATGAATTATATAGATCATTGAGCATATTTATAGCATATCCTTGACGCGTATGGGCTTTACTTTGTAGAAAAGGGAAGCATTGGATTTTGATACACACAAGGGATGGAAAATTCATATTGGATAGCACATGGTGTATACCAAATCATAATGGAGGAGTGAATGGTAACAATCCAATGATCCAATTGCTTAGATGTAGTCTTGAAAAATGATGCTTCACAATGTTGGGGTAAAAGGCCCTTGGGTCTGTCCATGTATAGTGACCACCCATATTCTTCGTTCATATATATGAGATAGTGCAATAAGACTGTCATGTCATTTTTTTGGACACCACCTACATTGTGGTGCTCTTCTCTCCCGCATCTTCCTCTTCTCCTTCTCCACTGCCATTGCATCCCCTTCAAGTGGTATCAGAGCTTTAGATCATAGCTTGATCATGGAGCTTGAACCAGTATTACTTCAGCCCAGATTGAAGACCTAGAGCGTGGAGCTTCAATGCTATCTATGGCTTCTTCCCCCCGAGATCTGAGTTGATTTATAGCAAGAAAATTTCATGCTCTTAGCTTATCTGATGCTCCCAAGGCTTGGTATTTGATGCGCAAATGCTTTGGGGATGTTTGCCCAATGTTTTGAGATGCTTTGGGACTTGGTTTGAGCTTCCATAGCTCAATTTATGCATGGATTTACTGTTGTACGTTGTTTAAGCAGCAAGGTTTTATCAGGGACAGCTTATGCATAATGCTCTTTGTTGACATTCCGGTGTCCTGCTGGATGTATTGATGCTTGCTCATCATGGTTTATGCCCGGATATGCTATTTGAGAGCTATTGAGCATTGATTTGGATGCAGACACTTCATTGTTGGTTGGGATTTATGCTACCTTGGTTGACATGTTATTTTACCTTCAATTTGGTTATGCCTATGGTCTACGAGTGCTCCCGACTACTCGAGATGATATGCTGATGTATTTTGATGATGCCACTTTGATGTTTATTCTCTCGGATGCTTCTTGAGAAAAGAGTAGAGCTCAATTCTTCGTTCACAATCATTTTCTTTGCAGCTGAAATTTCACTTGACAAGGTTTATGCCCCGTGCTACCCATTATGGGACTGATGTCTGATGTGGATGCTTGTGGGTTCGGCTGCAGTATGACAGATGTTTGGGCTTGAATCAACTTGCATTTGATAATTTTGTGGAGCAGTTTGCATTTGGTCAGCTTATCACTTATGCAGCTTGGATGCTATTTGGCCCTTAATGCCCCGATTATGGATCTTGGATTTACTTGGATGTAGATACATGTTTTGAGCAGTGCTTGCTCCATTGTCTTGGCAGTTGGTTATTGAGATTTCATTTCTCATTGATGCTTGGTTCTTTGCGGGTTACTCCTTGATCACTAGACTTCTTGACAATGCTTAGGTTTAGCAGTTATGGGTTTGTTGCTTCTATGTTGCCTAGCTTCTATGCTAGTTGGGTTGCTTTTGCCCATACAGGTCAGAGAGTAGTTGCTCTTGATGCTTACGCGGATATGAACTTTTTCTATTGCCATGTACTTTACAGAGCCACTTATTTGGATGTTGTTGTATAGATACTTGGGCTTCTCCTGGAGCTTGACCATTGTAGGATCTTATGCCACTTACCGGTCTTGCATTGACTTGGATGCTACTATGTGGTCGGATGTACTGCAGAGTCATGTTTTCCATTATGGTTATGGGCTGATTTCATGGCTGAATACCATATACTCTTATGACATATGTCTTATGATTTACCGTATTGCAGTTGGTTATGTCATGCAGTTGGCTACGACTCTTCTTCATGTGGGAGCTTTTGCATCCTTGGTTGATGCCTTTATGTCCTCCCGTCTGTTGAGGTTTCATGAGCCTTTGCAGCATGCTTCTACCATTCATGTACTTGCAGATGATTATCTTTATGATCAAGTTCCCTTTGTTGGGATAGCCCTCGACTGCTTGAGCTCCACGGATGCTATGGATAGCCCTATTCACGATGCCTTGGATTCCTTGTCGTCTTCTACAGGTTCTTCTACTTCAAATGTTGTTTGCTTCCATTGTGGGAAGCTTGGGCATATTCAAAGAAAATGCTTTAGATGGATCAGAGAGTAGCAGAGACAGAGACGGACTCGAAATGAGTAGAGAGTCAGAGATACAACAGATGCAGCGAGTGTTGCCACTCTTACTAGTGGTGAGGTACATGTAGTTACCCATGATGATACAGTTGAGCATGTACTCCTATCATCTTGTTTCCCTATAGCTTACTCGCTTAGTGATTATGCCTATGCGTTCAATTGACTTTTGGACTCTATGGCATCTTATCATGTTATCCCTCATAGAGCATGGTTATCTTCTTACACGACGGTTGATGGATGTATTGATTTGGGCCTTGAGCAGTCTTATGCTATTGTTGGTACAGGGGATATACACCTAGCTTTGCCTAATGGGACTTCTCTTATACTCTGGGATGTTGATATGTTCCCATGCTCAGTAAGAGCTTGATTTCTGTCAGTCAGTTGCATAATGCAAGATATACTATTTCTCTTCAGGATAGGTCATGGAAGATCTGTCGTGGTTGCTTGGTTTTGGCCAGAGGTTCTAGAGTTGGTTCTCATTACCCAGTGCATGTCTCTCATGTGGGAGATTCTATGGTTGCAGTAATTCGAATACCACATGCATTGTTATGGCATTATCGCCTAGGCCATATGCACCACAGAGAGATGAAGATCTTGTCTTGTTTAGACTCATTGTTGCCTCCTATGCCACTTACAAATCTTGATGCTTGCCCTGATTGTACTCTTGGTCCTTGCAAAGCCCCCTTAGCTTATGGCAATCGTACGAGGCATGCTCCTCTAGATCTTGTCCATTGTGTAGTATATGGACCTATGCCTTCCCAGTCACTTGGTGGAGTGTTGTACTTTGTGACCTTTTTTTAATCATGCTACCCACCGTGTTTGGGCTTTTCCCTTGGTGCAGATTGAGGATGCTGCAGTTATGATTGGCAGGTTTATGGATTCTACTGGTAGCAGGCCTAGATGCTTGTTGCAGATGGATTATGAGAGTCATGCTCTCTCTCCCAGCTTTCGGATCTCTTTTCAGTAGTATGGCATTGATTTCTTGTGCCCACGGTATTATGGGATTGCTCATGGCATGTGCCTGACGTAACAAGCAAAGGTATTGCTTCTATGCTTACTAGAGTTGGGTTGTCTTATGGCTTTTGGGTTGAGGCCCTTATGACAGCAGTCTATTTGGTTAACAAGATGCCGTGCTTGACCTTGGATGCATGTCTCTCATGTGGGAGATTCTATGGTTGCAGTAATTCGAATACCACATGCATTGTTATGGCATTATCGCCTAGGCCATATGCACCACAGAGAGATGAAGATCTTGTCTTGTTTAGACTCATTGTTGCCTCCTATGCCACTTACAAATCTTGATGCTTGCCCTGATTGTACTCTTGGTCCTGGCAAAGCCCCCTTGGCTTATGGCAATCGTACGAGGCATGCTCCTCTAGATCTTGTCCATTGTGTAGTATATGGACCTATGCCTTCCCAGTCACTTGGTGGAGTGTTGTACTTTGTGACCTTTTTTTAATCATGCTACCCACCGTGTTTGGGCTTTTCCCTTGGTGCAGATTGAGGATGATGCAGTTATTATGGTTTATGGATTCTACTGGTAGCAGGCCTAGATGCTTGTTGCAGATGGATTATGAGAGTCATGCTCTCTCTCCCAGCTTTCGGATCTCTTTTCAGTAGTATGGCATTGATTTCTTGTGCCCCCGGTATTATGGGATTGCTCATGGCATGTGCCTGACCTAACAAGCAAAGGTTGCTTCTATGCTTACTAGAGTTGGGTTGTCTTATGGCTTTTGGGTTGAGGCCCTTATGACAGCAGTCTATTTGGTTAACAAGATGCCGTGCTTGACCTTGGATGGTATTACACCCCATGAGGCATGGAGTGGCATGCTGCCCTCCTATGATTACTTGAGGATGTTTCGCTGCCAGGCATCTATACGTATGCCACATGAGCCTATGTCACGTAGATGTATCCTCCTTGGTTATGGAGATGGTGACTTTAAGGCCTACAGATTATGGGATTTGGATGCCCAGTAGGTCATACGCAGCCGTCATGCTATCTTCTATGAGACACAGAAACCTGTCATGCCTCTTGATGAGCGCTCAATACGCTTTATGGCTGATTTTACATCAACTACATTTCCATTACAGCAAGTTGTTTATGTTGAAAATGAGGCACTTATTGGCCCAGATGATGTAGCTATGCATAGCAGTCACAGGGTCAAGATGTTGGTGGTCAATTGCTAGACCCCTTGCAGGCTCATGAGAGTCGTTTTCTTGTAGTTTTGCAAGCTGGATAGCCAGCCACAGTCTTCCGCTTTGCTGAGGCCACATGTAGTCTTGAGACCCTGTTGGACGAGTGTTCGGGATGTTGGCTCTCTTTCAATTATTGACTCTATAGAGTTTGACTGCTCTCCACTATCTTGTATGTGCTACGATGATGCTATGCACGACTTTGATGCTTTACAGCTGTGTACTAATGAGTTGTGCTTGCTTCATGAGAAGCATTCTTGGATTGCTCCATTGTATGGAGCTGTGGGATCACTTATCTCCTGGATGTCATGGACTCAAGGATGCTTGACTCTTCTTCTGCAGAGATTCCCGACACTTCTTGCGTAGCTCGCTTTCCTTAGTGGGAGGTTGTTGGGGTAAAAGGCCCTTGGGCCTGCCCATGTATAATGACCGCCCATATTCTTCATTCATATATATGAGATAGTGCAATAAGGCTGCCATATCATTTTTTTGGATAGCACCTACATTGTGTGTGCTCTTCTCTCCTGCATCTTCCTCTTCTCCTTCTCTAGTGCCATTGCATCCCCTTCACACAACTTGCCAACAGTCTATCCTCTTCTCAACCTAACTTGGCTTCTTCAAGCCACCATGAGAGGGGTCCTCCTCCTTACCATCCTAAAAATAAAGGAAAGTGGAGGCCACATATAATGGCACTAAGAGAAATCACGAAGTATCAATGTTCTTTTGATCTCATCATTCCAAATGCTTGTTTCTCGAAACTTCTTCGCAAGACTGTGCAAGATCTCTATCGAATAGAAAGTAGGAGATAGTTTTGGACACAGGGTCAGGATAGCGTTGATTACTTCACAAAAGAATGTATTCATGCTCTGTAGTGTGTTGGACATGCCTTTTTGGTAAACTTAAAGACTGATGCTCAATATTGTGCAATACATGCAAAGTGCATTACTGTAATCCCCAAGCAATTCCAACTTATAAGGAATCTTCGAATAGTTAAGAATGCATTCATTGCAATGGAATGAATACTATTTATAATGTTATCTTTTTTGGAAGTGTTCTCCATACGCATAGGACACATGACCATGTCCCACCCAAAATTGTTATACTTGTTTAACATTATGAACTAAGTTTTTTCTCTCATCCTTTAGTCTCAAATTTAATGTGCATCTTTGATGTATTATTAAAACTATTTAATTATTATTGTTGCTATCATTGCCAATTTCAACAAGAAAAACATGTGGAGACTTGTCATTTCTTGTTGTGACTTTACTCTTGATGTCTTTCTATAGTCTATGTGGTGGGAAATTTCCAAGGGTCAATATCATATAAACACCTATTAGGTCGCCAAGAGTTCACTAATTTTTTTTGGGGGAAAAAATCCAATAGACCCGTGGTCTAAGTTTGGTTTTTGTAATCACTTTTTTGACAAAAAAGTGTCTCTAGACACCAAACTTTGGACCAAGGGTCTAGTGGCATCTTTTTTTACTTTTAAAAATTGGTGGCCTCTTAACACAATGGACTATGCATATAAAGATGCATTAACTTGGTTTAGGAGTTTAAATGGGTTAAAAGTTCATTATTTTTCTCATTTTCACATCTTATTTTCATTGTTTTCTCCATTCTCACATATTCTATCCTTGTTTCCCCTTTATCTTGCCCTCTTTAAGCTTACATGGTATGCACTAAGCAAGTCACTCATAGTTTCTTGGTGAAGACTGGGCACCAAGTCTTGCTTAGAGTACAAGGTGAAGTTTCCTCCGATACATCATAGACTCCCCCTAGAGCACAAAAATGCCACAAAAAAAGAGAAGATGGAGATTGAGCATTGTTGCCTTATAGGAGATAATGCGTATCCATCTTGGCTATGAGCTTTGTATCCCGAAAACATCCTTGCAAAAGGTGGTTCGAAAAATTATATAGGACTTGAAGTTGACTATACTGGGAAGGTATTGGACACAAATTACCAGTTGCCCATTGCCACACAAGTGGACTGTTGCAGCCATGGAGGCCCTACAAATGGTTGCAAATGTGTTTCTCATTGACTTGTTCAATGATACACAACTCGCAGCCATCCATTCAAAGTGTGCTATAGTCACTGACAAATGTATGAACTTTTATTCAACTTCATCATAGTAAGGGAATTTCTCCATAGTCTTATGACACTAATAACGCAAGGTCTTGCCACCATGACTGCATAGCATGATGGCTTGAAAAGGAAAAAAAATTGTACTACATGTGTGTGTGTGTGTGTGTGTGTGTGTGTGTGTGTGTGTGTGTGTGTGTGTGTGTGTGTGTGTGTGTGTGTGTGTGTGTGTGTGTGTGTGTGTGTGTGTGTGTGTGTGTGTGTGTGTGTGTGTGTGTGTGTGTGTGTGTGTGTGTGTGTGTTATATGATATGTACTCAATTAGTTTATGTTTAATGTATGCACGCATCAAAAGTAGCAATAGGTATGAAAATGCATCATTCACATAACACACATTATTGTCACATTTACAAAAACCATACATTTATTTAATAGATTTATATTTATTAGAATAGAGAAAAATATCTTATATTCATTAAGAAAAATACATGCAATAGGTGATAGCAATGATTAATGTAAAGAGCTAATGGCCAATAAGGACTCTCATTCATTTCTTGGTTTTTTTAATAGTGGAGAGGAGGAGTTAGCTTCGGATGAAAATAGAAGTTCCTTCTTTGCTTTAAAAATAACACACTTCTCCTTCAAAATTTACCTCCAAGAGAAGTGGATTTAACACATTTGTAAGCTTATCTAATGTACCAAGCACATATATTGCTCCACCATATGCTTAGTTAAACATGTAAAGAAGCTTTGATCACTTGACTAGCACTACCTTCTCCAAGCTAGATGTCATAGACATTGCTTGAAAAGGTCTAAGATTGATCAAGGCCCAAAAATTTTCATGATTGTTTCCTTCCATCATGGTACACATTTCTTATGGAAGACTACCACATTAGCACAAGGTTGCCAATGTAATCCTTGAGACTGAATCCTTCTGTTGATGGAGATGCTAAGATCCTCCTGGCCTTGATGGAAACCCATCTATATATAGTATATCCTAAATGGCATGGTCAAATTAACAACATGACTAGTACTTGACTTGGAATTATCAGAATGTGATGAAACTTGATCATATAGTGCATCAAGTCCTCGGGAGTCCATTCAGTCAAAATGATGCCTATCATTGCCATGTCCAAAGTCTGGCATTTGGGACCACTTTTTTACATTCTTAATTTGTCTCACTGATGCCTTGATCAAGGCACAATCATTCACCTTGAGCATCCTCCATCTACAATAGTTAAATACCAGTCATAAAGTTTGTAGTGCAATAAAGTATTTCCAATTGGGAAAGAAAGAAAGTTGATCCATTCCAAAGTAAAAAAATAGCCAATTAAAGGAGTAAAATTTTACATGAAAGCCATGTCCCTTGTTGTGATTCAACACGCTACTATGTTAATTCTGTGAGTAACTTTGGATATCCAAGTTTCACCTAGAATCCTTGTTACATATAATTCTTCGATGCACTTGTAATGATATATGTGCTTTTAGTACACCTCAAACCCTCATATTCCTTGAACATATGTAAAGAAATTGCAATTGGTATGAGCCCGCTTAGGTATATACACTTTGAGCAATGCTTGGCTTCATCGAATTCAATGTTTGTTGAAATTTTTGTGCTACACATGTGCAAATTGACATATCAAAGAATTTCTAAATTGTGACTTCCGACAAATCCATATCATCTATAGCACAAAGGAATTACTCACCATAGCAAAATAGTGGATGAAGAGTTATGTGCTTTACCTAAACCTTGCATAATATTTGCATGTTATAGAGACATAGTGTAAATGCCCCGAACAACGTAGTATGCTTAACAATTATGATATTCTCTTGTTTTCGAGATTTAATATAAAAGAGAATGAACACTTAAAGCTGAAAATGAAAATTACTCACAAAATTACAGCCATGAAAATGTAAAAGTAATGGAGACAAGATTGAGGGTTGAAGATGGGCAACCCCCCCCCCCCCCCGAAGGAATGTATTTCTGCTCAACCCAAGTCCCTTAGGAAAGAGCTCAGTTACAATCAACCTGAGAGTGAGAAGAAGTAATTCTCACTCTCACAAGATCATGCAAAGATGTACAAACACACATGCATTATCTATTATGCAATGATAAGAACTGATTTCTTTACAGTATGAGAGAAGAAAAAGGGAAATTCAGCCTTTCTCCATCGTTGATCAGCAGTACATGGATAGGGTTTTCTTCTTGTAGCTAAAATGGAAGAAAGAGCTCGAGAAGGAGGTGCTGTAATGAATTTACAGGCTTGCTGTCCTGTAAAACAGCAGTGATAAAAGAGGGAATATGGAGGAATTTGATAATGGAGAAGTGGGGGATGATGATGGGGATGGATGGGGCCAGTTTCTGGCTATCTGTGGGTGTTGTACATGAGTTTACAGCAAAGAAAAATGATGTTGAATGAAGAAAAACGAGCTCTTATTTATAGGAGAGGGGAGAGCTAGTACAAAAGGGGAAAATGGAGTAGCACAAGACAAGTGTCCAGCCACATGTCATGAGATGTGACAAGTGGTGGGACACTTGGAAATTGTGTGACAAGTGTCTTGACACTTGTCTCTTCTCTATGGCCTTCCTTTTTGGGTTGAATACTGTCAAGAATAGAAACAACCAAATTTAGTAAGCACAGTCAGAGTACAGAACTTACTATTTTTAGAATGACATCCCTATTTTTTAGGACTAGCATTTTTAGGCTAATTCGAGGCTCCTAAATTTTAGGGACCTCCTAAAATTTAGGGATCCCCCCAATATGGGTGTCATACGAAAGCTTTTTCCGTGTACATCGCAAAAATGGTATCCGAATCTTCATGTGACTTTCCTATGCAAAGAAATGTGTATTTCAAGCTTTCAGACCACACATGCACATTATACAAGCATTTCATGATCATGCCATCTTGTTGATTGTAACTGTTTGTTCTGGTGGATCTAGCCCGCACTTCAAGGCATCAATCCTTTCTGTGTGCGAGTCTAACCTTGATATGCGTGAGTTCTAGTCACAGGCGCCCAATCGTGTCATATAGGTGGAAGTGTGAACTATCTTTTCTCTAACCCACCACGTGGGTCCACCATAACCTGTGACCACTCATCAGTGGCCAGCTCCAATGCACTTTTCATTATATCTAATTAGTGCAAAGGAAATAAATTTAATAAATCATTATATAGACAAATTAATGAAAAAGGATACAAATTCTGTTTCTATAGAGTTGTGACAGCCCTCTGGTTTTTATTCAGCTGTCCTCAGCTGAAAAGCTTCTTGATATTGCTGTAGAATATTTGGGTAATCCTTCATGAATTTTTCATCTACCCACTATGCATCTGTTGTGGGTAGATTCTTGAATTTTAGTAAGAATTTTCGTGTCACAAGGCCACTTCTCGTGGTTCGATCCTTGAGAAACAAAATCTTTTCAGGTTCCAAGAGTTGCTCTGTTTCTTCAACTTCTGGGGGATCTTCAGTAATGGGCTCCTTTGGTTCTGGTCCTATGTAAGGTTTTAGCAAACTTACATGAAAAGCATTGTGTATTTTCCAATGAGTAGGAAGCTCAAGTCGATAAGAAACTTCATTTATTTTCTCAATCACTTTGAAGGGTCCAAAGTATCTACTGGAGAGCTTTGGAAAAGATGAATTTTGACCAGAACCTTGTTTGAGCCTGCTTTTATCAAACTTTAGCAAGACATATTGACCTTTTTCAAAAGCCAAAGGTCTTCTTCGTTTATCTGCTTGCTTCTTTTGTCGCTCTTGGGCAACTTTGATAGTGGCTCGAACTTGATCCATTGCGGTTTTTAAATATGAAGCAAACTCATCAGCAGCAAAAATCTTATCTTTAGTGCGAATAATTGGAGGAGGAATCACTTTACCCTGTACTACTTCATTTGGAGCTTTCCCTGTGGATGAGTGCACTGTATTGTTGTAAGCAAACTCCAATAATGGAAGATATTTCTCCCATTGTGACTTATGTTCACTAACATAAGCTTTCAACATATCCAAAAGAGTGAGATTCATCACCTCTGTTTGGCCGTCAGTTTGAGGATGAAAAGCTGAGGAGAACTTTAAAGTGGTTCCCAAATTCTCAAATAAAGCACGCCAAAAGTTACTTGTGAATTTGGAGTCTCTATCTGAAATGATCTCAGAAGGCATACCATGTAATCTAAAGGTATGTTGAATGAAAAGTCTTGCAGCTTGTGCGGATTTCAATGTTTTATGACATGGAATAAAATGTGATTGTTTGCTGAATCTATCAATTATGACCCAAATCATATCATGACCTTGAGGTGTTCTTGGAATACCTGAGATGAAATCCATTGTGATAGATTCCCATGGATCTTTGGGCACTAGAAGAGGTTGCAACAATCCTGGAATCTTCTGCCTATCATATTTGGATTTTTGGCATACCAGACAAGCCTTAATGAAGTTATGTGTATCTTTTCGTAATGTTGGCCAATAAAAGTAGCACTCAATTGCACTTAGAGTGGCTGCCCTCCCTCTATGCCCTGCATAAGGGGGTTCATGACTTTCTTTAAGCACCATTTGTTGAACAGGAAGAGTGACACAAAGGCGATTGTTCATGAGAAGGTAACCGTCTTTGATGGAATAATCTGGATGAGAACCTCCTTGCTGTAAATTTGACCAAATTGCTGCAAAATCAGTATCTTCATCGTTTGAAAATCTTCATGATGAGCCACTGTAATAGTTGCAATGCGAGGCACTCTAGAAAGTGCATCAGCAACTACATTTTGTTTCCCTGGAGTGTACATAATTTGAAAATGAAACATAGACAAGAAATTTTCCCATCTTGCATGTTTCTCCTGCAAATGCTTTTGAGTCTTGAAATACTTCAAGCTTTGATGATCGGTTTTAATAAGGAATTCATTGCCTAAAAGATAATGTTTCCATATCTTTAAAGCATGAACAACTGCTAAGAGCTCCTTTTCATAAATGTCATACCTTTTCTCCACATCATTTAGACGGCAGCTTTCAAAGGCTACGGCATGGCCTTCTTGATTTAGCACTGCACCAATACAATCACCGCAAGCATCTGCTTCCACCACAAATGGTTTTACCAGATCTGGAATGATAAGAACAGGTCCAGAAGTAAGAGCTGTTTTCAGCCTTGTGAAGGCTGCCTTCTCTTTTTCCTTCCATTGGAAAGAGATCTTCTTCTTTATAAGGTCATGAAGTGGAGAAGCCATATGTGCAAAATGCTTGATGAAGCGGCGGTAATAAGAACATAAGCCAAGAAACGATCGCACCTCATGTACATCACGAAGATGAGGCCATTCTTGGATTATCCTGATCTTTTCAGGATCCATCTAAATCCCTTCAGAAGAGATGACATGCCCAAGGTAATTTATTTTATGCATGAAAAATTCACTCTTTTTACCATTTACCAAGAGTTGATTTTGTTGTAGTAATTGTAGAACAATTTCCAAGTGTTGATGATGCTCCTCTTCATTCTTGCTAAAGACAAGAATATCATCAAAGAAAGTACCGACATATTGTCGATGCTCTCTAAAGATGCGCTCCATCATTCGATTAAAGGTGGCTGGTGCATTGGTTAATTCGAAAGGAACCACCAAGAATTCATAAAGACCATATGAAGTGCGGAAAGCAGTTTTGTGTACATCTTGTGGTATTACCCTAATTTGATGATAACCACTCTTTAGATCAATGCGGCTGAAAACCTTTGAGCCTCCTAGATGATCCAAAATGTCGTCAATTCTGGGAATAGGAAACCGATTCTTCATAGTGATCTTGTTGAGGGCTCGATAATAAATGCACATCCTGAATGTGCCATCTTTCTTTTGAACAAGAAGAACCGGTGAATAAAATGGTGAGCTACTTGGCCTAATTAGCCCACGGTTGAGTAGGTCTTCGACTTGCTTTCTGATTTCTTCTTGTTGAGGACGGCTCACATGGTATGGTGCTATATTAGGAGGAGAACTGCCCGGGATAATATCAATATGATGGTCTTCTGGCCTTTCTGGGGGAAGCTGATAAGGAAGATCTTCCGAAAAACAATCTTTATACTTTTCCAAGAGCTGATGTTGCTCTTGGTTTTCAGCATTCATATTATCTTTTACATCAGTGACATAAAGCAGACAACATTGAACACAATCCTTAATTGCTCTAGAGACTTGCATATGGCTTACCATAGATATGGTGTCTCCAGAAACTCCAGCTTGGATCTCGTACTTCTTGCCTTTGTTGGTGAGTTCTACCTTCTTTTTCTGAGAGAAGATGGTTGAATCTACTCTATGATTCCAGGGCATGTCAAGAATCACATCGCAACCATCAAGGTCTCCGATACAGAAGGTATCTTCATCACTATAGCCTTGAATTTGAAACTTGAGCTTGCCAATGTAGGGTATCACAGTCTTCACTGTGTCACCTTCATCAGCATTTAAAGCTTGGCGAACTTCTGCCGGAGTGTCCATCTCTTCATTCTTTAATCCAAGCTCTTTAGCTAATTGCAAGGAAATGATATTTTCATTCGCCCCAAGATCTATCAAGAATAGTGCTTGCTTACCTTGCAACTGTCCCCAAGCTTTTAATCATTTGCGTGTCTCTGGAGTGTGAGTTGTGTTTGCAACTACATCACTGATAGCATTGATTTTCACTGGCGACTTAGGCTTGTTGTCAGAAACCTTGCTTTGTTCTTTGTTTGGACATTGCTTTGCTATGTGGCCTGTTTGTCCACATTTAAAGCACTTCCCTTCTTTCATGAAGCGTTGCTTTTCTTCTTTGGAAAATTGCTTTGCTTGTGGGTATAGATTGGAGCAAAATTGAGGAGCATTAGGAGGTGCATAGGGCTTCATCTTCTTTTGATTTGATGGCTACTTTTGCCACTGTTTTTGTCCTTCATTTGGGGCTGAATACTCCTCATCATCAGCTACTCTCTTCTTATCATTCTTTTGGAATGATTCGTTGCCATTGTGCTCCATTTCCCATGTCTCAGCATGGTCAATGAGTTCCCTAAGACTAGAACAATGATAATGATTAAGAGCAGTACGAAGTTTAAAATGCAAACCTCCTTGAAACTTCCTAAGCTTTTTCGAACTGTTGATCTTCTTGAAATGTTGGACCTTCAAAAGTAGCTCCCAAAATCTCTTGGTATAGTCACCAAGGGACTCATTTTTCCTTTGCCAAAGCCGATCCCATTCCATTTTTACATCTCTTTTGAAATGAACAGGAAGAAATTGGCTTTGTATCAGGCAAACAAAGGACCGCCATGATTTTGGGGCAGCATGATCATATTCCAACCCCGTCCACCAAGTATGGGCTAAGTCGGTTAAATGTAAAGCTGCAAACTTAATCTTTTCTTTTTCTTTATACTTGTCACGACCATACAAAATTTGAAATTGACGAATAAACTTCAGAAGAAGATCAGGATTTCGGGAACCATCATACATACTGAACTTGATCTTCTTTTCAAGTTGAGATAGTGACTTAGTCTTCTTCTTCTTCTTATGCCTTCGTCCATGCTCGGATCTTGAGGTTGAAGATGATGAAGTGCTTGATGGGGATGAAGATGGAGACGAGGGTGAAGAATGTCGACGCCTTTGACGATGATGAGGTCTTCCACGAGAAGGGTGTGACTCTTCATTACTAGAAGAGGATCCATCAGAATAGGCGCCAGATGACTTTGAAGAAGAGGATGAGCTTCGACACGATCTCTTTCTTTGTCTTGAAGTAGAATGGGACTGCCTCTTAGAAGTAGTTGGACTTCTTGATCGGCTCCTTTCATTGGTATGGCTTTGTCTCCTTGAAGTAGATGGGCTTCTTTCCTTGAATTCTTTGGGATTCTCAACTTTTTCTAGTTTGAGAAGTTGCTCACGAATTTGCTGATTCTCCTCTCTAAGACTTTGAATGGCTTGAAGGATAGCACTCGATTGATCCATTGAGACTAAAGAAAAGAAAATATGCTCAAGCACTCAATGCAAGGGCTGGAAACAAACAAACTTTTATAGTTGTAAACACTACCAGTGTTGGGGGTGAGGACCAAGCCAAAGCTCTAATACCACTGTAAATGCCCCGAACAACGTAGTATGCTTAACAATTATGATATTCGCTTGTTTTCAAGATTTAATATAAAAGAGAATGAACACTTAAAGCTGGAAATGAAAATTACTCACAAAATTACAGCCATGAAAATGTAAAAGTAATGGAGACAAGATTGAGGGTTGAAGATGGGCAACCCTCCCCCCCCCCCCCCCCCCCCCCCGAAGAAATGTATTTCTGCTCAACCCAAGTCCCTTAGGGAAGAGCTCAGTTACAATCAACCTGAGAGTGAGAAGAAGTAATTCTCACTCTCACAAGATCATGCAAAGATGTACAAACACACATGCATTATCTATTATGCAATGATAAGAACTGATTTCTTTACAGTATGAGAGAAGAAAAAGGGAAATTCAGCCTTTCTCCATCGTTGATCAGCAGTACATGGATAGGGTTTTCTTCTTGTAGCTAAAATGGAAGAAAGAGCTCGAGAAGGAGGTGTTGTAATGAATTTACAGGCTTGCTGTCCTGTAAAACAACAGTGATAAAAGAGGGAATATGGAGGAATTTGATAATGGAGAAGTGGGGGATGATGATGGGGATGGATGGGGCCAGTTTCTGGCTATCTGTGGGTGTTGTACATGAGTTTACAGCAAAGAAAAATGACGTTGAATGAAGAAAAACGAGCTCTTATTTATAGGAGAGGGGAGAGCTAGTACAAAAGGGGAACGTGGAGTAGCACAAGACAAGTGTCCAGCCACATGTCATGAGATGTGACAAGTGGTGGGACACTTGGAAACTTGTGTGACAAGTGTCTTGACACTTGTCTCTTCTCTATGGCCTTCCTTTTTGGGTTGAATACTGTCAAGAATAGAAACAACCAAATTTAGTAAGCACAGTCAGAGTACAGAACTTACTATTTTTAGAATGACATCCCTATTTTTTAGGACTAGCATTTTTAGGCTAATTTGAGGCTCCTAAATTTTAGGGACCTCCTAAAATTTAGGGATCCCCCCAATATGGGTGTCATATGAAAGCTTTTTCCGTGTACATCGCAAAAATGGTATCCGAATCTTCATGTGACTTTCCTATGCAAAGAAATGTGCATTTCAAGCTTTCAGCCCACACATGCACATTATACAAGCATTTCATGATCATGCCATCTTGTTGATTGTAACTGTTTGTTCTGGTGGATCTAGCCCGCACTTCAAGGCATCAATCCTTTCTGTGCGAGTCTAACCCTGATATGCGTGAGTTCTAGTCACAGGCGCCCAATCGGGTCATATAGGTGGAAGTGTGAACTATCTTTTCTCTAACCCACCGCGTGGGTCCACCATAACCTGTGACCACTCATCAGTGGCCAGCTCCAATGCACTTTTCATTATATCTAATTAGTGAAAAGGAAATAAATTTAATAAATCATTATATAGACAAATTAATGAAAAAGGATACAAATTCTGTTTCTATAGAGTTGTGACACATAGCAAAATAACTAATCATTAATATGAATTCTTGTAACACAAAAGAGAGAGAAATTACCTAGAAGATAGAAAATTTGCATTGCTCTCTTGATTATTATAACAATAATCAATTCTAAGATTATGATAATCAAAACCTATTGAAAATTATAGATGTGAGAAAACAATGATTGGATTATTCAAATGATGAATCCCTCTTAACAAAAAATAGCTAGTCACTTACAAAAGCAACACAAAATAGGATGAGCTTGCCTATAAGCCAAATTGTTGAAGACAAGATTGAATTGCTACTCATCAAAACTCATTGCATATGATAGGCAAAAGAAAACATGAAACTATAGTAAATAAACAAATAAATAATCAAATGCATAAATTTGACATCATAAAATATAGTAAATTTACTTGTAAACTGGGCTATAGAATCTCTGCTCTATCTTATATTAAGTGATGTGACAATAAATGATCCTAAATTTAGAATTAGCACTAAACCCTACTGTAAAGATAGTAGAAAGGAAAAACATAGAGATGAAGAAAGAAAGAGTGTGTGAGTAAGTGTGAGAGAGAAAGAAATAAACACATGTTCAATCTTGCCCAAATTATTCTCTACAAAAAGATAGTAGCAAGAGTTAGAATTGACATGAAGATATACTTAAAAAAAGTAGAGAGAGAGAGAGAGAGAGAGAGAGAGATTAGCACCTATACTTCTTACTCCAAATAAACTCTGCAAGAAGACAACGACAATTAGAACCAAACTCAAGGTCTATTGAAAACACAATGGAAAAGACACACACGCACACGCACACAGAGAAAGGAGAAATTGTGCCTCTTGTCCAAAATAATCTTTGCAATAAAACAACAACAATAATTAGAAATGACATCAAGCCCTATTGAAAAAATATCACATAAGAGAAAACATATAGAGAGATAGACATTTATGTTTTGTTCAAATTTTGGAGCTACAAGGAGAAAAAATTGTAGATGTAAGCATAATTATCAAAACCCCAATGAACCACAATGAAGAAGAGAGGGAAAGTGGTATGTCACATAATTTTTGGGTCAAACTCATTTCATAAGAGGAAATAAAAGAAAAATTAAAAAGTTTCAAAAAAGGAGGGAAGGTATGAGGTCAGAGAAACTCAAAATTTGTGTATGAGAAACTCAAAATTTAGCCTTTGTATTGGCCATTTTAAAAGGCCCACCTCTTAAACTATAATGTTTTTAAGGGCCTACTTTTGAGTCTAAATTTTTTCTAAGATACACCAAAACATACATAACTATAGGAAGGTCTAATAGATCATTTGAAAAATTGAGGTAAAGACAAGTCAAGATGATAGTAATCCTTAGAGGAGTTGACTACCAAGCAAAAAGAAAAAAGAAATAGACTTAATATAGTTGAGTAAAAATCAGCAAACCTTGGCTAGTTGAATAAACAAATAAGGGCTATGAACATTCAAAAACAAGGGAAACATGCACTAAACATAGAAAAATAGAGATATTAGAACTTAAATGGCCTTCACTAGCTATCAAGGCAATTATGCCATGTAGGAGGGGTTCCTTTAAGGACTTTATTATAATTTTATGTTATAGAATATGTGGCTAAAGTTTTTAGGTTATTGAGGTGTTTTTTTTGTCTAAATAAAGGAAATCTCATAGTTGGTTTGGTGGATATTTCCAATGAGACTCATAAAGATACAAAACTTTAAAGTTGTTATTTTTAGACTAATAATAGTAAATTTTTCTCGATTATAAGATAGCAAAAGCATAGAATGAAAGACATTTCAATCGTATTAATGGAAGAAAAATAGTATAACTAAAGAATCACAAATTACAAAATTATCAAAGCTTTCAAATATCCATTAGATAATATGTTCTTTGAAAATAATGTAACATTGATCTATATTTTTTATTGAAAAGTTTTTTATTTAGGTTTATTATATATAAAAAATGCTTGGATTATCAAGCTTACCATCCAATGGCACTAGCTAGTTTATTATTTTCATTTAGTTTTATTGAAGATATTGTTGGTACTATCGATCTTGTATTGATATCCACATGATTTCGATGAGCATTAGTTGATATTTAATATACTAAATCTCAATTACATGAAAAGTTCTTTATTGAGTATAGGGAAACATATAATCTCATGTAGATATCCAAGTTTGTACTTAGCTTATTACACACCTTATTCTTTAAAAACCCCATGATGCTAAACATTCTTTCATCCTCCACTGATCTTAAAATCATTGTGTGAGCCAAGTCAGCAAACCAAAAATATTCAAGTATATGTTAGCAAATAATTGGCTTATGCTCAAGTTGTTCTATAATTGAGTAATAGCGCTTAATTTTGTAGGCTCTGTAAGCTCATTGAACTGGTGTCACATAGTATTTTCAAAAAATTGTGATTGCTCTAAAAGCATATCCCCATCTAGTATTGAGATTATTTTTCAAGCTCTTGCACTTGTAGAAATTTTCCAATGTAATATTTAAGAATATGGACTATTTTCTTAAAATTTGCTTGAAAAACTTGGATGTCTTCTTAGTGGTTGATATTTTCCATTGATTAATTTTCTCCAAAAATGGAAAATTTACACTTGTGATGCATGCAATAAGGGCCTTATATCTTAGTCTAGATCCCTTACATAATTTCACTTAATTGTTTCTAACCACATTCGTTTCATACAAGGCTGGAGCATGACTATATTCATTGGTCTCATATGTCTACATCATTTACATCTTTGTTGATACCTAATATTCCATTTCAAGGTCAATATTTTTCATCATCATGATTAGTACCTCCCAGTTTAAAACATGAAGTGTGAATAAATAGATAGTTTATTTGGAAACACAAATCAAACTTAACAACTAATCTCCTACTCTTGAAATCCTATCAATTACGATAGCGTATAAAAGTGCTCATAAAATTTCGACCATAACTGAGATTGCCAAGCTTACTAAAGGAAAAATGTGGCCCAAGTTCAAACTATAAATATTTCCTAAAGACACTTTGGTCAAATTCTCAAAGCTTTAGCTTGAGAAGAACTCTATGTAGATTGCAATACTCTTGTACTATGCATAGTCCACTATAGACATTAGCTTTCCAGAGTATACACCTTCCATATACTTGCTTTATTTTCCCACGTACTTACTCGATTTGCTACCAAACTTTGTCGAGCTAATATTTAAGTGTCAAAGCACCCGTAGAACTGTTTCCCATCATTAGAAGCTTCTTTTGCTACTCTCATCAACAACACTATATCGGGCCTATAGACCGCATATTGATTCAAGCGGTTCAAGCAACCAAACTATGGCTACCTCTCACATAGCCAGTGCACACTCTCCAATCGAATGTAGTGAGCTTACCAAACACCATTCATTATCTAGCCACACAAATCTACCAATAGCTCCACGATCCAAGGAATGCACCCAAGCAATCTCCATCTCCATGTTCCACCTACTGTGCTCATCATGTGAAGAGAAGATAATAGAAGAAGAAGAGAAGAGAAGCAAGAGCTTCTCCAAGCTTGTACCCCACTTTCACTCACACTCTCCCTCTCTCTCAATCCTCCTTTCCCTCTCTTACACAACAAGATAGACACAAGAATAAGAAGAGAGCCACAAGTTTGCAAACTCTAAGAATGAGCTAATCCTCTTATTTTTTGGCTTATATACATTACCCATCTTAACCCCCACAATAGATGACTTGGCTAGAAGTATACTAGAGAACATGGTCTATCAACTTGCTACACAAGTCATCACTCTCTCATAGGCAAGATTAGAAGAAGCCACAACCATTAACATCAAACGGTTGGTAGTTATCGATGCAAAATATGGTTAGAAGGTGCCTAAATCGTGAAGAGTGGAACGATTCTCAACTTCTTTACCCATGACCACTCTAGGCACTAGGTTTTGAAGAGCTATTAAAAGAACTAAAAGACATTGGTTTACCAACATTGCAAAAACAATATGTGGTGTGAATTGTCAAAGATGCATTGATATTTTACCTTAACATCCTTGTCTTGCCAATTGCTAAACATAAAGTCTATTCCTCATGCCTACTTCTTAGTTGGCAAGAAGTAGATCAAATGGCAAGAATGTGTTCTTCCCAAAGAAAATAATGATTATATGAGTAAATCCCCTCATGATAGAATATCCAAAGGAAAAATGCAAAATTAGTCTTGGACATTGTCTCTACAATGGATATTTCTAATAAA
The DNA here is from genome assembly GCF_053477565.2 of Lygodium microphyllum. NCBI lineage: Eukaryota > Viridiplantae > Streptophyta > Polypodiopsida > Schizaeales > Lygodiaceae > Lygodium > Lygodium microphyllum. The sequence goes on along the minus strand of NC_141146.1, from coordinate 136,702,794 downwards.
TTTGTAGCATGAATACATTTGATGTTTACAAGTAATGATGTTATTTTTCAGCTACCATGCCTCTTAGTCTACTTTTACTGCAAAATTTTTGGCATGGTAATCCTACTAAAGAGCTAACCAAAGATGAGATAGCAATGACCCCCTATACATGCTTATATTCTCATGGCAATCAACTTTGGAAGCTATAGAAAAGGAAAAGAGAGCTGATGCCGCTTACCGACAACAACAAAACAATAGAGATTTTTAGTCTAAAGAGAGAACTAGCTGTAGTAAGGAAAGGCAACGACAAGGAAAAAGGATATGAAGCATTGCAAGAACAATGTGAAGTAGAAAAAGATACCCATGTGCAACTTGAAGGCCAATATGCCCAAGCTATGAAAGACAAAGCTAAGTTAGAAGCAAAATTGGAGGAGATGAAGGAGGTCCAAGGAAAATGAATAAGGAAGATAGAGGAGGCAAAGCAAGCCAAAGAGGAGGCCCAACAAAAGACCTAGTAGCTAGTGGAGTTAGAAAGTGAGATTAAAAAATATAAAAAACTACGCCCAAATCCAAAAGAAATTAAACCATGAAGTGCAACAAAGAAACATCCTTGCCAAAACTTGGCAATAATAACAAACCACACTTGAAATCCTTTCTAAATGGAAAAACCAAGGGCTAGATATAGTAAAGGAAAGGGTGAGTCAATGGGAAGAAAAGAATGTGGATACATTACAGAACATGGCCACCCATTTAGCACAAGCAAAATATGAAAGAAACCTCGTAGTAGAAAGAGCTAAGGCAATTGAAGCAATGATGCAGGTTCAACAATAAGGCTTCATCAACACATAACTTGAGGTGTGGCAGCCATGTGAGGATAACACGATATACAACCTTAAGAAGAAATTGCAACTCACTAGATAGGCACTCAAAAACAGTCTGGGTGTGATAATTCACCAATGAGAGTACAATATGACGAAGGAGGAACATATGCAAAGGCTTAGGGAAATGGAGCTCTTCACAGAAGATTAACTAAAGATGATTGGAATGGCCATCACTGAAGAACTCGCCCAAACCATGGGGGCACCACCATTATCACCCCTTGTGCTTGAAGTAGATTGGAAACATGAAGAACTGTAGAGGCAATCAACCGCCAAGACCCACGAACCGCTTATTATTTCATGCGTTCCAAGCCGAGCACTAATGGCTACCTCATATAGCCGACACACTATCCATCCCTACGAGTGTAGTGAGCTTACCTCCATGCCCGATCAAGTCACCTCCTCTTCCGAGCACTTCGGTAGCTCCACAATCCAAGTGCAAGCTTCAAGTGAGCTCCATCCTCAAGCTCCATTGTCACGAGCAAGATAAGAGAAAATAAGAGAAGAGATGAAGAGAGGAGAAGATGGAGAGCTTCTCCACCACGGTCCCTCACCCTCACACACTCACTCTCTCACACTCCCTCTCTCAAGCACAAGCTTAAGCAAGCAAGAAAAAGAAGAAGAAGAGGAGAGCTACTTTTTTCCACACACAAGAATGAGCTCTCATTCATCTTTTGAACTTTATATACAAAGCTTTAAATCCCATTTGGGTGGTCATCCCCTTTTTACATGGCCGGCCATAGCCTAGGCCATTTTTTCCATTGTCCTCCTATCTTCCTAGCTTCCTTCCTACAGCCCATCTACCTTTACAATTTGCACAAATGAGAGATCGGCACTCTAAAAATAAATCATGTTGCGCCTTGCGCTCCTTTACAAAAGCATTGACTTGCACTTTTTCTTGTGCGCCTTTCTCCTTGATTTAGGACTTTTTTGCACTTCTTGTGTTTCCATATTTTTCTTGGCGCACCTTCGTCTCCCGTTTCACCTTTGCCTTGGCCTTATCTTCTGCTTTAGCTTTTCCCAATTTTCTACCTTGTTCGTCTGAGGGTTAACAATGAGCAATCAACATCCCCACAAATAGAAACCACCATAGAAACAAAAAGAGCACTCATTCCTTCAAGAAATATTATGGAAGCCAAATAGAGAAAAAGTGTTGAATACTGAAATGACTTATTTTTTGGCTAATTTTTATTATTTTTGTGGGTTGAATGGTTGATTTTACATTATGATTGATTGGTTTGGAAGTGGTTTGAGAGTGTTTTGGATAGGTTGGAATGGTTTTGATAAGCTCATGATGCTTTTCAATAGAGATATGAGGTTCTATGATGCTCTATTATGTTTTAGTGATGTCTTGACATTGTTTGATTGGTTCTGATAGCTTCTATTTTGCTTCTCTTTTTTTCCATTTTTCTTTTGTATGGAAGGATGGAGTGATGATTGATGAAGTTCGAGGTTTTTTTAAAGCTCATTGAATGGTTTTTTCTGGTTTTAATTGGTTTTAGTTTAAGCTAGACACTTTCTGATTACCTTTTGTAATCCTCTGCTGAGCTTCTGTATAGAGCTTTTGTAAATCATTTGTATGTCTCTGTATGTGTTATATTGGATGAGGGTGTAGTTTGGGAAAGTTTTATGGCTTTGAAAAGATAAATGTAAGATCAAAAGTGCTCAAAGAAGTGGAAGAAGCAACTACTGAAGACTCAAGTGAAGACTAGAGTGAAGTGACTGTGATAAGCTATGAAGAGTGAAGAGTCACTGTAGTGGTTCTGATGACCTTTCATAGCAAACATACCTCTTGGGAGGAGTATCCATGACCAAAGAAGGGTTATTGTGAGTGATTATTGAGTATTGTAGTGAGGATATGATGTAATATTGAGAGAGAGAGAGAGAGAGAGAGAGTCAATTCTATGCAAAACAATGTATTTGCCTATAAGAGATTATGAGAGAAAGTTATGGAATCTTTGAAGATGAATAATATGTCTTATCTTTCCATCCAAAGTGGTGTATTATCTTGTGTTTTTGTGGTCTATCAAAGAATTCTATAAAAAATATGAAGAGCATGATGAATTTTGTTAAAGTTAAAGCCGTGGGAAAATTGTTTCTATGAAGCTGTGTAAAGATTTCTTGCTCTTGGTGTTCTTTTCTTTGTTGAGATCATATCAAATATAAAAAAGATGGTTGATGATACAATACATATTTTCTTGCAGTAAAATCCCTATTTTCCTTGGTGTCTCTCTTAGGGCTCCATATTTTTGGTGCACAATAGGGGAATACTGCCATCAACAAGCATCAGAAGAGGCTGAAAATGAAAGAAATGGCATTACCAAGACCAGAAGAATTCAATGGATGCTTGCAAATTTCCTTCTACCACTGAAGAATTTGAGATTCTCATTGCCAAATCCACTTTCTATAAGAATTTCATTTCACAATGGTGAAAATATATTACCGTCATGATGTAGGCTCTATGTGTGGTGGACTACTTCCTCTCCCTATTGAAGCAACAGAGATGTGTATCTTGGTAGCAAAGTGTTTGGGAACAAACTGAAGTGCAGAAATAGAAAGGATGATCATCCATGGGATATCTAGCATTCATTGAGAAGTTTCCAGACATCATCAACAAGTGGGATATTGTGAAGAAGCTTCAGGAGTCGTGGTCAGTGGAGGTTCACGAAAACAAGAAAGAAAAGAGTTGGAATTTTTTTGCGGATGCTTAATAGTAGGATACGTGGGATGTATGGTGCACTGATAATCTCCTATTTTTCCAATTAGCAACCCATTGAAAGCTAGTAGATAGAGTCTTCTTCACAATATACACTATTGAAACCATTAGAAGTTGGCATTACTATGACAATCCTCAGAAGTTTTGACACTTTCAGAATGGAATATCTTCCCCTCTATAGCAGACTAAAAGCTGAATTCAGAGATGTAGAAAAAAAGGAAGTAGAAGAAATGTTGGCAAGAGGGTCCTCCAGAGATTGAAGCCTTCCCTGATTCTATTCTATTGAGTACATACCAAAACTAGGTGGAGCCAACTCCTTGATGAATGACACAATCAAGAGGTAAGTACTAGAACGAGTCCAGAGGTACGAGAGAAGAGAGAAGGCAAAAATCAAAGCTAAGAATGAGCTAGCACAGTAGAAGCCTCCTTTGATGCCCTAGTGGCACTCTTTACAAAAGTCCCCATGGCAACTCAAGGTCCCTTTCCTAGTTAGATTCGTCCTAGAAATATTGTTGATAGGTCCACAAATGTAGTCCCATTGCCCATTTTTAGGGAGAGTAAAATGAAGACCCTGATCTTCATGTAGCAGAGTTTATGGTAGCATGTGTGGCTAACAATGCATGAACCCCTAAGCATTGGTTGGCAATATTCCCCATCACTTTCAAAGGCGCGGTGTTTCAATGGTATGAGAGATAAGCACTAGAAACTTTTGGCACATGGGATGACATGAAGTTGGCCTTCCTCACTAAATTTAGGCGTGGAGAAATTCATGAACCTAAATCAGTCCTCTTGTGAATGAGTAGAAGCCTATTTCTCGCGAATGGAATCCATACTGAAGAGATGGACCAACCATCATTTGGATGAAGGCATCCAGAAGGGAGTTTTCCTTAGAGGCCTACAACCAGAAGTTTGTAAGTTTGTGGAGCTGAGAATATCAGTTAATCTGCAAGCTGCAGTGAAAGGTACAAGATTGTATGATGAAGTTGAAGCAAGGTGGTCAATGACCTCAGGAAGAGGAGTTCTACCTCCTCCCATGCCAAGAATGGCATATCTACCAAATGCAATCCCAAGGGCAGTTTCCTACTCCTATCCTCAAATGCAAATAGTGCTGCATTACAGTGCACCAAATTCGCACTAGCTGTAGATGACACTGTCTCAAATGATGGTTCATCCACAACAGCAGTGGCCTCAAACAATTCCCCTGATGGTGACTCAACAACAATGGAATCCTACCAATTAGAACCAATAACCCCTAGTCTCAACAAGAGCTCTGAATCAAAACTAGAATAGATGACCCTCTGGATCAACCCAACCAGTTTATGTGGTGATCACAGAAGCTTCCCAAATCCCTATTGAAGAATGACTATTCATTTTAAACATTACATAAGCAAGGTTTCCTAGGTGGATAGCCTCATCCCTTGTCATCTTTTTTCTAGATTACTTGTGCACTTTCAAAAGCCTATGACTTACTAACAAATTTACCCATGGATCTTCATTTAAATTGTTGTAGGTGTTTGCATATCTACCTAAGGACATGATTATCTTGCAACTATCTATGTTTTAACACCCTTCTCTAATCAACTATCTAAAGGGGTTATTTTGTGTCTTTTGAATCCAATTTTGGTAAGATCAATCACACTGAACTAGAAGTTTCACAAAAGACCTAAAGACAATTCTAGAATGAGGAAATGGATTGGGGTCATTCTAGATTTTATTCCATCATTAGCAAAGTAATTGAGAACTAGTTGTCTATTGTAGTCTGGAAGTTGTATACCACTAAGTTTTCTAGTTTCCAACTCACCTTCAATAAGCCATCCCAAGGCATCTACACCTCATCTTCAATAAGCCATCCCAAGGCACCCACACCTATCGCAAAGGAGGGGCTACACATTTTTTTCAAGGGATTGGAATATGAAATCCCTCTCCCAACATGTCACAAGCTATCAAGATCCCTTTCTCCAATAAATCCTTCCTTATCTTTCCTTATCCCACCAACTTAGTGTGGGGAAAGCCTTTTAGCTAAGGATCTAGCAAATATCTTATAGGTGGATGCAAGTCAATTATGACATGCTACAATTAATCCATGTTAGGACAACTTTCATATTATGTAGAGCTTTTTACAAGGCATTTTCCACCCTTCTAACATGCAAGCTACTAGGCTCTAATAGAGGAGAGATCATCAATGCGTATGCCAAGGATTAGCATAAAGTGAATTGTTAATATGGTAAAAAAATTCCTTGAAATTTTGGAAAGAGGATTTTGAGTTCCAAATTTTAGGGGTCTCTTAATTATAATGTTAACAAAAACTTATGACATCTAAGAATAAGTGCAAATTGTCAAGATTGAAGGCTTTTTTATCAACTCCAAAAAATGATTAGTGAAAAATGAGCAATTGCTTAAGTATGGATCTTAATGAATTGAAACTATCCAAAGACATTCCAGGAAGACTAAACACTGTGCATCCTAGAGATTGCGGTTAGCATCATACTAAGGGAGTCTCCTTAATGGGGGAGAGGAAAATGAGAAGGGCCTTCTAGGCCTACAAATGATGGCAATGAAAGTGACATGGAAGATATATTTGAGACTTCTATATAGAGGACAACGAAATGAAATGAGATGGATACTTAGACTCACTTCTAAACCTTCTATTTTTTAGAAAATACCGAAAATGGGATTTCGCATGACCAAGAAATGAACCCAAAATTAGTCTTATTTTGGTCTAGTGTGTACATAGACCTAAAAGATGGTTTAGCTTCATTCGAAGTGCATATAACTATGAAACCATAAGGGATTTGGATTGATTTAATACTTGTGCTCGCATGGATTGTTCTCGAAGCATGGTCTTTTCAACCACCTCAACAAATAAATACTCGTTAGGACCAAGGGATCTAAATTTAAACCACGGTAGTCTAAATACTAAAACATTCATTTTCCTAGTATTATAATGGTCCTAAAGGACATGCACAGACATTTTCCACTTCTTAAATACAGTCTTGAAGCTACCAAAAGATTTGTCTTTCACATTAGAAGCCTAAAGGACATGCACACACATCTTCCACTTCTTAAATACAATCTTGAAGCTCCCAAGAGATCTATCTTTCACATTAAAAACCTTTACTAGTATTGAGTAGATAAATAGAAGGACAATCGATGTTCACAACATAGAAGATCAAAGAGATACATTATCCATGGCTAAGCAAATACATACATACTTTTAACAAATAGCTCAAAGGGGACCATACAAACATACTAAACTTAATTATTGCACAGGAAGTAGATGGCCAAGGGTCCACTCTTCGAACAATTAGCACACTAAATGGACGATGGGGGATCCCTTTTTTTATTTTAGTGATTAGAAGTAAACCTCAAATATGCACAAATGTTTGTACTAAACCAATAGGATAAAGATGAACCACTTTTTAATTGTGGTAGCTTTTTCATGTTATGCTTGCATATCTTAAATCAAGGCAACATATCTCTACAAACCTCATTTGGTTCCTCTTACAAAACTATTGCGAGGAGAAGAACCAAAGTTACTTTACATTGTAGGGTGCTCATTGTCAATTCTCATGCCAATATTGCTAGTTGCAATTGTAGAGATAGATAAGGGGGTAGTCAAGCTTAAATCAATACTAGCACTAAACCCTGTCCCATCATTGTAATTCCCTACCAAATTGACCATCTTGCTTTTGCTGAAGTGAGCATCATTGGTGTTGTATGTGTCCCGCATAGAATCACCTCTATCATTGTATGGATAGACAGAGGTGAAGATAGCTTGAGTGATGTCATCATCATAATAGAGGTCCGTACTTTCATTGTAGGAAGTAGTACCATCCTCATTGAAGAGACGTACTTGCACACGTGTATGCACGGTTCGACCTTTATACCAACCTATAAGAAGACAAGAAACAATTATATGTCGCAAGTTATGCTAAGGCCCAAGGTTATATTAACAATGGGTGGCCCTTTCACTTAGCATGTCAATGTAACTTCTTTTCTACCATCAAATTCAAATTTTTCCAATGATGAGTTAATTCCTAATACATACAAGTCCCTATATAAGGGCCCGGTCATGATATTTCTACTACCCAAATTTCTGTTACAAAAAAGCATAATGAATGGGCGTGTTGGATGGGGAAAAATAATGGGGGGGTGCGAGTTCTCCGTGTGGGCCGCGTCCCTACGACGGAGGCAAAGGCAGACATACTTCGATGCCGAGTTATTTTAAATCTTTTTCTTTTAATTAACCGGAGCCCTTTTCAATAATCCTGTTTTTAAACATTTTAAAAATACCTGGGAAGAATGTGGAGAAGGTGACGAGGCCAGAGGAGTCGGAGAGTTGGAAGGCGCGGAGCCACGACTGGTGGGCCTGGGAGGGCTCACAGTAGAGGCCATCGAAGCGGCAGTGCCAGAGATCGACGCGGGCGGAGGGAACGGGGGCGCGCGAGGAGGGGTCGAGGAGGCGGAGGGCGATGGAGAGGGGCACGCCGGCGCCAGCCCGGAGGTCAGAAGAAGAAGAAGCGGCCTCCGTCGTGGGGGCTGCGGGAACCGGCGGGGGAGCCGTTGTGGGCCCCGCGGGGACAGGCGGGGGAGCGGAAGCTTTGGTGGTGGTGGTGGTGAGGGAGGGGCCCGCCGGCACGGGCGGCGGGGCGGTGGTGGGGCCGGCGGGGACGGGCGGCGGCGCGGTAAACGGGACGAAGGGAGGGGGGGGCGGGTATCCGGTTGTGTTGGGAGCCCCGGGGCTGGGCGGGCTCGGGGGCGGGATACCTGGCTTGTCCCCTCCTCCGTCGCCGTCTCCACCTCCGCCTCCGCCTCCTCCACCTCCATCACCCCACGCCCCACTTCCCCACCATAACACCACCAGCACCACACTCCAACACAGCGTCGTTTTCTTCATCCTCCTCTCCCCTCCTTTCCTTCCTTCCCTCTCTCGAGCCTTCGGTTTCCCCCTTAATATCCTTCTTGCCGCCGACATGCATCCTGCGTCGCCTCCACACGTGACACTCACCCTGCTTCACAACGAGACTCCTCTTTCATGTTACACCCTTTAAAAGGGAATCGATCGTGACGTTTACTAGACTGAGGCATCTAAAAAATAGCCATTTTGGCTAAATGCGATTAGACGATGAGCATGACTCTATTCATTCCGATACTCTGCTAATTGCTCGCAAAATGTTATAGGATGCCCTTAAGGCTTACATGTTATGTTAATACTTGATATTCTAATGAACATTTGATCGACTTGTGTACAATATATAATTCTCCCAAAAGAAGAAACTAGCTCACAAATCTCATATAGAATTCTCAAGAACACCTCGATCTCAAATTTCTTGCATTATAAAGTAGTGAGAAGGAGAAGCTAGCACAACATGGTAACGTGCTCTTTAATGCATTATTTAAGGACCACATATCCTAATCAAAACATTGCTAACATGGGCATACAATCATGTGGATCAAGCAAGCCCAATTAGAAAGATGTGGCTATGGAGGGTCAAAGCATACAAGGAAACAAGAGGAGTTGTTGTCGCAACCTCGCACAAAAGGAAATGAAGGGAAGTAAAAGTTCATGGCAAGAGCTCACAATCAATGGAGTCATTGGCAAAAGCTCCAACATGAAAGGATATCTCACTTTGCACAAAGGACTATAGGCTCAAGATTGAGGTAAAACCCAATGGGTGTATAAAATACTTGTGGTAGCCATTTAGAAGAATATGGATGACAAAGTCAACGACTCTTCAAATCGAGGGGTGCTCAACGTTGACAATGTACGTAACAATATACTCAAGTTCAACACGAGAGGAGTTTTTGTATTTTCACCAAATATCATCCCACATTCATGAATGTCACCCCTTGGTATTAATACTACCATATAAGAATGATGGCATAGTTCAACATATTTAGTATGAGGGAAAGGCTTTTCTAAGGTGATCCTTGACAAAAAAGAAGTGGCAGAGAGAAAGTGCTCACACAAGGGATTTCTTTTGGGGGCTCGATTGATCTTCTGTACATCATGCTATAGCAACCGATGGAGATGGATAAGGACAACCTTAGAAAATAGTGTCATATGTGGGAAGAGATGCTAAAATTACTTACATATCTATGAAATCTACTCCCCAATATTGCAAAAGGGTTGGGCAAACCCCTTTGCATTCCCCCTCTCGCCATCCCTTTCAATAATAGGCTATGTCTATCTTGAGACACAAAGGACAACAACTTGAGTATCTCAGCATTGATGTCCCCTACTTGGGGGAGCAAGTGTGCCAAATCCTATTTTAATTGTGACATTTGGGGATACTATTTCAAAGGTGCCCGAGGGCAACAAATATGGAAAATGCTGTCAAGCCTTAGATTGGTAAGGCCTCTTGGGCGAATGTGGTCAAAGTGAATTAGCAAATTGTAGGAAGAAGCACTGAGATAGAAAATCCTAAGGTTGGCCAACCTTCAAAAGCTAGAGAATGAGAAGCTCCAACCTAAAATGCAAAATGGAGGTCCTTTATAGAACTCTAACAAAACCACCACAAGTTAGGAATCTTTGGAATGAAGCCATGGACCCAATGTATAAACTAAGAAAGGGCAAATACCTTTACTCAACCCAATAGGTTTCTCTAGAGAAATTGGGCATGGAATACCCTAGCTTGAATGCTAAAATATTATACATGGCATAGAGAATGGAAGGATCAGGGCATTATGGGGTAGAATCATAGATGGTTCATGCTACAAATCAACATTGATAAACTCCAAACGCAAGATGGAATCTTGGTCAATGCATAGTTTAATGAGCAAGGTGCTATGGAAAGGGGGGATAAGGACTTCAAGAGAATGTCCATTAAGAGGAAGCAATGGTGGGATGTGGAGTCAATGGATTGAGAGAGAGAGAGAGAGAGAGAGAGAGAGAGAGAGAGAGAGAGAGAGAGAGAGAGAGAGAGAGAGAGAGAGAGAGTGTGTGTGTGTGTGTGTGTGTGTGTGTGTGTGTGTGTGTGTGTGTGTGTGTGTGTGCGTGCGTGCTAGGTTACATTAATATGAATACAAGATTTGTATAATATGAAAAATACGAGATTATTATACAATGGACCCTAAACATATGGAACATGATATTGGGACATGTCATCAAATACATGGATTGCCATATTGGAGTAAGGAAAAGATTAGTGGAAGAACTATTTAGTTTGAAAGAATCTTTTGTATGAAATATTTATAGCATATAAATAGTACCCCTCATATGAACCCTAGCACAAACCAAAAGTGGCTTGTCTCCTTTTAGTAAAAGCTGAAGAGATTTGACTAGGTAAATCAAGATCCACATCAAAAATTGATAAAATAATTATAAAAACTTATTCATATTATTATTACTTAATTCTTTATCATTAATAGTTAATATTTATTTATAGCTCTTGATAATAATTAAAAGTGTTACAATTCAAAGTATATCATTTAATAGTTTTTTACTTTTAATAATTATTAATAAGGTGAAAATAATACTTATAAATATCACAAGTAAAAAATTAACTCAAAATAATAATTATTTATTAATATTAATATTTTACTTTTAAATACTATTGAAATTTTGTATGAAATAATAAGTATTAATTAATATCAATAATTTTTTTAACTAGTATTAATATTTTACACAAAATAATATTTCATACAAAGGATTAGTAATTATACCATAATTACAATATTATATAGATTATACAAGGGTATTGAACATACAAAATAGAGATTTTAACAATACAAGTATGTAAATACATCCCACAGAGAGAGAGAGAGAGAGAGAGAGAGAGAGAGAGAGAGAGAGAGAGAGAGAGAGAGAGAGAGAGGAAGCACACAATAAGTTTTAGTCGATATTAAGATACCATTATTCTTCAGTATCTTCACTTATATACAATTGTACAATGTATAATATATATAGCAAGGGTATCAACTCAACCTTCAGTCATTTGCCTTTATCCCAACAACCTCCCACTTAAAGGCCAATGCACCTTAAAGGGAGAATAACTGATGAGCATACTATCCAATGTACATCAACATTATGTATGTGCTAAGTGCTGGGAAGATAATCTCTTTGTGAGAAGATCTGCAAGATTTTCATTCATATGGACCTTGACAAGCTCAATCCACTTGTCCTCAAGTCGCTCCTCCCTAATGATGTGATTCTTCACCTCATTGTGCTTCATCTTTGCATGAAAGACTAAATTTTGTGCCAAACAGATAGCACTCTGACTATCATAATGCAAAATGGGCACACCTCTCCATCAATGCCTAGATCTCCCACTAGACGACTAAGCCATATGGCTTTCTTGCATGCCTCAATGGCTACAACGTATTTTGCCTATGTGGTGGATTAGGCCATACATATTTGAAATCGAGAGACCCATGAGATTGCATCTCCTATAAATGTGAATACAATACCTATCATAGATTGCATCTTCACATTTATAAGAGACTACATCTCTTATAAATGTAAAGACAAAACTCATTGTAGACTTCCTAGAGTCTACATTCCTTGTAAAATCAACATTTGCATAGCCAATGATAAATGTATCCTTCCTTCCAAAGCAAATGTACATAGCTCTTGTGCCATTCAAGTATCACATGATACTCTTGCTAGGGTTTGACATAAACCTACTAACTACTCCCATCACATGAGTAATAGTTGAATGTATAACAACCATAGCATACATCAAGCTACCAACCATAGATGCATAACATATCTTGGCCAGTTCAACCTTTCATTAATCTAATTTAGGGTTGGCCCCTTGGCTAAGTTTCAAATATGAAGGCAATGAAACACTAATAGCTTTCCCTCTCTACTTATTGAGATGCTTGAGTATTTTCCCAATATGCTCCTTTCAAGATAGATAAAGGATCTTTTTATGTCTATTTCTCATAATCATTCTTCTAGGTTTGTGTCCAGAATTTCACAAGTTCTTCCATCACCATCGTATGTTGCTTAACTCTTCAATCTCTATCTTTGGTTTTTCAGCTTTCTTGCCATCTTCATCACTCTTTTGCTTTCCTTTATTCTTGATCTTCCACTTGAAGTAGTTCTTGATGTAAGTCTCCTTGTTTTAATAAAAGCATTCCACATCTTTCCTTGTGTGAGAACTATTTCTTGAGTTTCCTTTATCACAAGATTTTCCCCTTGCATTCGACCTCCCTCTAACTATAAGTGCATTGGAGCTCTTGAAACCTACAACATTTTTTGTGCTCACCTCTTCTATAAGCAAGATGCTTTCCATATTTGCACTAGGCAATCCACCAATAGGTGCTAAGTTATAGATTGCAACCATGAAAGTATCCTAACTTTAACACAAGGTCACAATAAAAAATATAGCTTTAATTGAATCCTCAAATGCAATATTTTGTACAAAAAATTAGTTAAAGATAGTGTTGAAATCATTTGAATGGTTGGACATCAATGTTGCCTCTTTCATACGAAGATTAAGGAGTTTCTTCAAACAATAAACTTGTGATGCAATACTTTGTTTTGCATAACTTCTTCCAATCTACATATGTATCACCATCGACATCCATTACATTAAAGTAGACTGATTTTGAGAGAGTCAATATAATAGTAGAGCATTCAAGCTCATCAATTTCATCCCATGTATCCCTGGCCATGCCTGTAGGCTTTGCACCTTCCAACTTAATGGGCTCGATCTGTTCCTTTCACACCAATACATTGTACATTTGTTCTTTCCAATATGAGAAGTTTGCCCCATTCACTTCTCAATATTATACAATGCTTTTTTTTTTTTAATAGAAGAGGAATCCATAACCAATGCAATATGTGCAAACTAACAAGCAACCAATACAATACTAATCAACTATGCAACTACAAAGATAACAAATTGCAAAATTGAGTGTCCAAAATAATGGCCAACCAATGGCAAAAGTAATACCAAAACAATTCGAGCACTCTTCAATGCATGACAATCTTTTTGTAAATTTTCTATGCAATTTTTTAGCTATTTATCTCAATCAAAATAGCCTCTAAAACACATGTATATTCTTCTTGCAGTGCAAAAGCAATTTTGGCTTGTTTGACCTTAATCCAATGGTGAGTAGCAACAGTTTTTAATCAAAACTAATTTCCCTTGAGCCTTCTAAAGTAGAAAATGTGGAGAAAAATGACATAAATAATCTACCACTTGTAATGCATCAAAGTCGGACATTTTTGTTAAGGATGGCCTTCTACAACACTTTAACGAATAATGGAGCCCATTGACATCACAATCTCAAAAAAACATCAACAATGTTTCTCTTGCTTCTTCTCTGTTAACAAACACAAGCAAGCCCTAAGCGTCAAAATAGTAACTAGGTCCCCTAATTTTCCACTTAAGCTAATTTCCTACTTCCATGAACAAGCTAGCCCATGCGATGCTTGTATGCATCAATATATGTACCCAAATTTCTTGATATCCAAAAACCAACTAAAATTACTTGAATCCAACCACTAGTGGCTATCCAAACTTGATAAAATCAAGATATGCCAATCCCCCAAATTGAACCTCGATGGCTCACTTCATCAAAGTACTGTTCTTCGCATAAATCAAAGAGCACCATGATCCCATTTCCAATTCAAACAACAAGCAAGAATGTTGTAATGAAGGTTGACTCCTTGAACTTGCAACAAAGTTTAACTCCTCATGCCCCTACTTCAATCACGAATTCTCATGGATGCAACTCTAATACCAATTTAGAGAAAGTGATGGTGGGATGCAAAATCAATGGATTGAGAGAGCACGAGGATGAGATAGAGAGAGACAAAGAGAGAAGCTTTAGTGGGTACTAAGATACCCTTAATCTTCATTATCTACACCTTTATATGATTATACAATGTATACATGTACATGTATAAGAGGATATCAACATGTTCCTTAGTTAATTTGATATCTCCTCATCATAATCTATTGGAGCTATATAAGTGAGAGATTGGACCTAGACTATCTACAAATCAATGGCACACCTCCCCTCTAATGATCTAAGCCACACAAGCTATTGGGATAGGCCCAGTCAAATGATATTATTGCAATTGAGGGAGAATGGCTCTCGGAAGTAGCTATGCGTGAGGTAGATTCTAACTATCTAATTTTAGACTATGGTCATTGTAAACCTGAATTCCATGAGGTTTCATATAGGATTGAATGCAAACATAAATGGTTGGGGGCTAATGCAAGACATCACAAATAGATTGCATTAATGTAAGTGGTAAAATAGCTACTAGAGAACTAGTAGAGGACATAGAAATAAAGGTTTAATCCACAAGAGGGATTTATCAATACACTCTAGCATTGGATAAGCCTATAAGGGGTATGGCTATGTGAGAAGGAGAGAAAAGAAGTTAATTGGGCAAGGAAAACCTTCCAAGACCTTATAGGATAAGCAAAGGGTGGAAAATTAAATATAGTGAACTATCTCTTCTCAGCAAATCTCAAATATAGTGAACTATCTCTTCTCAACAAATCTCAAATAACCAGAAAGGTCACCCTAGTAAGGGAGCTTGAAAAAAATAGCTTATTCAATAATAGAAGATTGATAGTAGACTTATATTGTGTTTTTCTTGCATCCATTAGAAGTTTCTATATAGGCTCAAGGAAAGCTTGATTGTGCTACAACAAGATGATGGGAAATGTGTAACCTACCAAAATTTTATTGGGCTACAATACAAAGAATACTTTCAATCCTTGTACATCAAAAAGGTGCTTAAGTGCTAATGAGGCAAGCAATCAATTATTAGAACATATTCAAAAAGAGTAACTACAACAGCCAATATGGAGTTGATAATGGAATTCTTAGCTAAGAAGCTTTAAGGAGCATTAAAAAATTTCGGATCAAGGAAGTCACTTGGCTATGATGGTGTCACACTAGAAATGATTAGACATACACTATTCGCCCCAAGTGCAAAGTAGTACATATGATTAAATAATGTTGTAATAGGATCACCCTTCCATAATCTTGGGCCAAAGGCATCATCCATCCAATTCCTAAGCGAAAACAATGTACCAAGTTGAGGTAATAGAGAGCCATATCCTTGATGAGCACTTTATACAAAATATTGGCCAAAACAATGGCAAACAATCCTCAGTAGTGCAAATGTGTGTCAACAAGCATCAATATAGATTTATCAAAGGCAAGAACATAATGGACAACGTTCTCAGTGTACTGATTGCATTGAAATGGGTATAATCATCTAGTAAGAAATCTATTGCAGCTAGATCTAGAAAAGACTTTTAAAAAGTTCAAATGGACAAGTCTAACACAAATCATGTTGAAAATGGGTTTTGATGAAAGGATAGCTAACCTAACCTTATTCTTAGATGGGCACAAACACACATATATATCTCTAAATGGATTTATCTCTAAATGGATGATTCCTAGATCTTTTGGCTACAAAGAGAGATAAGGCAAGGATGCAAAATCACTCCCTTGATGTTTGCAATTACAACTCGCCCACTTTTTGCATGATGGAAACATTGTCTAGTAATGATTATTGAAAATTTATTCATTATAGGGGAAGCAATTAACTAGGCAAGGATGCTAGATGACTCTCTCATGATGCTCAAGGTAGAAAAACAATCTAGATAAAGCCTTAAGTTTCTCAACCTACCTAGGAAAGCTACAAGCTTCGTAATCAACTACAAAAAGTCATGTTTGATACATGTATCTGAGAATGATTTGAACATCTTCAATGGAAAGGAAAATTTACTAATAGAGAGAAAAAAAATCATGTATTTCAATTTTCCAATTGGAATTGAAACCAAAGATTCAAAAAGAACAAGCTAGGCCTGGGAGAATAGAAGGAAGAGGCTAAAATGTTGGAATATGATCAACTAAATTCTGCATGTAAAACTCAAGGTGTTTAATTACTTCATCTATCTAGAAATATTATTCTATCTTCCTTTTAATGAAAGGATTCAAAAGGAATAAGACTCTCTAAGGCCTAGATTACACTCCAATCCCACCAAATCTACTCTCCTCTCACTCTCCTGAGCAAACAAGAAAGCAAAACAATAAGAGCTAAACTCACCTTTTCACCTTCACATGTTATAGTCTGAATGCCTTGAAACCTCCTTAGTGGTCTTACAATTCAAAAGTGGTTCCTTTGATCTACTCCAATTGCTCCACTATGATTGATTTTTACCTCAAGTGCTTTGATGATGAGAGAAATCATGGAGAAGGAAGAGAGGTAACCCAACCTCACCCCAATAATAAGATAGAAGCAAGAAAAAGGAAGCTCTCATATTTGCACTCCCACGAATGAGCACCCCTATTCACTTTTTGGATTTTATATATGCTATTGGGATTTAGGGTTCCACTCCTAAGTTGGGTGCCCATCCCATCATTTAGAATCTTGATCATTGTTACCTGCATACATCTCAAGTTAGTTCAACCACTCTTGACAAAGTGAATAGAATATCTATGTTTCAACCTCATATGGCCACGATTCTTCCTAACAAGTCTTGATATATGTTATAATTTGCATGGATGTGAGCTTGGATCTTGAATTATTACAAAAGTAGAGTGCAACTATAAATAAATAAAGTACATTACAAACAATGGTGCCTACAATAGTATAATGCAATCCAAAACATACGATCCTTTTTTACTTAAAACTAGCATGTTGCACCTTTGCTCATCTTACTTCCCTTTCATTTGTGATTAGAATTATCCCCCTCATGTTCGAATGCCAACACATGGCACTTTCCATTGTAGGTAGCACACTTCAAAGACATGGAATGCTTGGGACATCACGATAGGAGTAGTTGATGAGGGATGTCACTTGATAGATAGAATGTTGAGATATCGAGCTCCACTCGTGATATGCCAGGGTGACCGTTGTGCATTTATGTCACCGACGTGTTAGTTGCAGATGCGGTTGGTACACCGCCCATGAATAATAGCTACATGACAGCTATCCTTATCTACTCTAGTTCGTGGCTCAGTTAGTATGCCACCTTAGTTAGTTGAGTTTGGTTTGAGACCCATATATAGGGTTCTTCTATTTCTTTGTATGAGAGTTCTTTTGGCTTACACAACTAAGAAGAGGAAAACTGTTTTCAGCCTCCACCCTTGTGTGTATTCCCCCATTGTGCAAGCAAGAAAGCTACAAGTGAGACTCCTTCCTTCTCTCCCACAATCTTGACATGGTATCAGAGCCTTGTTCGTGGTAAGGAGCTCAAGAAAGCAAGCCAAGCTCGTGGTGTTCTGGTAAGAGGAGCAGTGTTGCTTTCATTTTCTGTTTTGGGAGCAAATCTCTGCAGGTAGCATAGCCGAAAATTGCAAGAGTGCATTGTCTCAGGTTGAGACACCCTTCGCGGTGAAGCAAGAGGGCAGTATATGCTGCGGAAAAAGGCTTTAGCCCTTGGCGACCCTTTTTTTTTTATTTGAGGCCATCTCAGGGCCTGTTTTGGAGGCGGAAGTTTTCTGCACGCACTTAGGAAAAGGCCCAGTTTTATGATGTGCGACCACTGTTCTACAGGTCGGTGAAAAGTTACTGTAGAAATTGCATCGTATGCATGTGCGCAGAGACATTGGGAGTTACAGAATCATCCTTGTTGCCTGTTGATGCAAAATCGTCACTAGGAAGTGACTGTGTGGTTAAATACCACTTTCGTCAGTTTTGTAAATTTGCCCTTGTGAGGCTGAAGTTGTGTTCTTTGCAGTGACAGAATTTTTTGCAGTGTTCTGTAATGGCATCTGATTCTCTTTCACAGATTGTCACTGAAAAGCTTGACAAGAACAACTTCCAAGCATGGAAGTTTAGAATGACGAATTTCCTTATGGGAAAAGGATATTGGGAATTTATTGCAGGAAATGAAGAAGAACCAGTTCTTCCTGATGTTCCCAATCAATAGCAAATGCAGGCATTCAAAGCATGGCATGAGAGAGCCAGGAAAGTTATGTACTGGCTGTCTATCAGTATTTCAGACTCTATGATTGTGCATATTCAGGATGCAAGTACGCCAAAGGAGGCATGGGATACTTTGTCAAAAATGTATAGCACAAATACACAAGCCAAGAAAATGCAACTCAAGCAAGAGTTGCATAATGTGCAAAGAGAAAGTATGAGCATCAATGACTACCACATGAAGGTGAAGAAGATTGCAGATGCACTTGCTTCCATTGGGTCGCTAGTGGAAGATGATGATTTAGTTTTCGTGACCTTGAATGGTCTAGGAAAGGATTATGCACAATTCCGAACATCCATTTCCGTCCGTGAAAGATTTCCTGATTTTGAGGAGTTGATTGCTCTTCTAATTTCTGAGGAGCAGAGAAATGGTGGTGCATCCTCTTCAGGAGGAACTTCAAAAGAAGCTGTCTTCTACTCAAATGCTGGAAGAGGTAGAGGCAGAGGTAGAGGAGACCGATTTGGAGGCCGTGGTAGAAATCAGAATATGCAGCAAACTCAAGAAAACCAGTCCTATGGAGGAGGACGTGGTAACTCTAGAGGCAAGGGGAGCCAAAGAGGTCGTGGTGGATGGCAAAGAGGCCAAAATGCAAACAGTAATGTTGAATACTACTACTGTGGTAAAATGGGTCATATGGCTAAAGACTACTATAAAAAGCAGAATGACATCATGAATGGAAAACTGCAACAAGGAAATTATGCATCTTCTAGTAGACAAGGTGATGACAGAAATGAGCATTTGTTTATGGTACAGCACATGAACAATTCTGTGACAAGTGCAGAAGAAAACAACGATGTATGGTATGTTGACTCAGGTGCATCAAACCACATGACAGGTCATGCAAAATGGATGGAGGATGCAAGGAAAATGGAAAAACCAGGATTTGTGGAGACTGGTGATGATACTACACATCCTATTGTGCAGATTGGAAAAATTCCTTTGTCTATGCAGGATGGGAAAAAGAAATACCTGTCTGATGTATTTCATGTCCCGAATATCACCAAGAATCTGGTTTCTGTTGGTCAAATGGTTGAGCAGGGCTTGCAGGTCAGATTTAATCCTCATGGATGCTTTGTTGAGGATATGAAAAATAAAGGTCGCTTGATAGCAAAAGGAAAGAAGAAGGGCAGAATGTTTACGTTGGATGTAGACATGCCTGAATTGAGTGCAGCAATGTTTGCACATGGGACCGGTGTAGTTGCAGATATTGATATCTGGCATAAACGCATTGGTCATGTTAATGTACAGCGACTTAAATCAATGCAGGCCCAAAATATTGTTGTAGGATTGCCTAAATTCAAGGTTGCAGAAACGCATAAGGTATGTGAAGCATGTCAATTTGAAAAACAGGCAAGGAAACCATTTCCTAGACATGTTCAAGAGAGTAAGAAGCCATTGGAATTAATCCACTTTGATGTGTGGACTACTAAAGCTGCATCTCTTGGAGGCTGTCATTATTTTGTCACTTTTATTGATGACTATAGCAGAAAAGTTTGGGTGTATTTTATGAAAAAGAAAAGTGAAGTTTTTGGGCATTTCAAAACTCTTAAATCTATGGCTGAAAAAGAAACAGGTCTGCAAATAAAATGCCTAAGGTCAGATGGAGGGGGAAAGTACCTCTCAAATGAGTTTGCAAGGTTCCTGCAGGAGCATGTCATAAAGCAGCAATATTCATGCAGTCATACCCCACAACAAAATGGAATTGCAGAAAGGAAAAATAGGCATATTGGAGAGGTATCTCGTGCCATGCTCAACGAAAAAGACTTGCCAGATTTTTACTGGGCTGAAGCAGTTGCTACAGCAGTCTATATAATGAACAGGACTCCCACTGCATGAATACATGGGATGACTCCAGAGGAGAGGTATACTGGTAGGAAACCAGATATTTCTCATTTGAAAATTTTTTGTTGCATTTCCTATGTACATGTGCCAGATGAGTTGAGATCCAAGTTGGATCCAAAAGCTGAGAAGTGCATCTTTATTGGTTACTCTCTGCAGCAAAAAGGGTATAGATGTTATAACCCTTCTACTCGTAAGTTTACAGTGAGCAGAGATGTTATTTTTTATGAGATGAGTAGCTGGTATAAACCAGTAAATGTGATTGATGATGTAGATGCACAAAATGGTAATACTGCACAGAATTCACAGCAGCAGTCACAAAATATTAGTGGACCTGGAGCGTCCTCTAGCAGTGGTTCACATTCTTCGCCATGGACAGGTAGATTGAGTTCAGGAGAATCTTCTCAAAGCAATGCAGATAGTGGTATGCAGGTATCACAAAAAGGAAAAGAGATGGTTGATCAGCCCATGTTTGATGTGAATACAGGTCACTCTTATGTGGATGGTGAATCCAGTGGCTCAGAACAAAGCATTGATAATGAGTTGGGTATTCCTTCTATTGTTACACCTAGAGTAAGGAAGACCAGGGATGTTTTGAGAGCACCTGGGAGTGAACCTGTTTTGCGCAGGTCTACGAGAGCTAGGTATCCTGTGGATAGGCTGAAATATGATGGATTTACAGTCATTCACTATGCATATATGGTCAAAGTGATACAAGAACCAGAACCCACTTCTTTTGAGCAAGCCATGGGAAAAGAAAAATGGGAGAAAGCCATGGATGAAGAAATGGATGCCTTGGAAGCAAATGCTACATGGAAATTGGTACCTTTGCCTAAAGGTAAGAATGCAATTGGTTGTAAGTGGGTTTATAAGGTGAAGCACAATGCAGATGGTTCTGTGAACAGATACAAGGCAAGATTAGTAGTCAAGGGGTATGCACAAACATATGGCATTGACTATGAAGAAACATTCAGTCCCGTTGCAAGGATGACAACTGTAAGAGCAGTCATTGCTATGGCTGCATCAAAGGGATGGTCTTTACATCAGATGGATGTAAAGAATGCCTTCTTGCATGGTGATTTGCAAGAAGAGGTCTATATGGAGCAGCCGCCAGGTTATGTGCATGCTGTTCATCTTGAGTTTGTTTGCAGGTTGAAGAAAACATTGTATGGCTTGAAGCAAGCACCTAGAGCATGGTCTGACAAGATAGGACAGTATCTTGTCACTATTGTCTTTCAGATTTCCAAGGCAGATTTCTCACTTTATGTGAGAAAAACAGAGAAAGATATTATGCTACTTGTCATTTATGTTGATGATTTGATTATGACACGTGACAGTGATGAAGATATCCTTCATGTGAAAATGCTATTGAAGCAGAAGTTTGAGATGAAGGATTTGGGAGAGCTGCGTTATTTCTTGGGCATCAAGGTGATTAGATCACCAAGTGGGATACAGCTCTTGCAGAGGCAGTATGGATTGGACATGCTGTCCAAATATGGGATGACAAGCTGTAAGCCTATCTCAGTTCCTTTGGAGCAGAATGTGAAGCTGAGCGCAGATGCAAGTGAGCTTCTGGAAGATCCTACTATGTACAGACGCATAGTAGGAAGCTTGATTTATATGACTATTACCAGGCCAGATTTGAGCTATGTTGTTGGATTGGTAAGTCAGTTTATGCAGGCTCCACGGAAACCGCATTTGGATGCGGCTAGACGCATACTCAGGTATGTGAAGTCCACATTGCAGTATGGACTATTTTATGTGACTGGGGTTCAGATACAGTTGCATGGATACACTGATGCGGATTGGGCTGGTAGCATTTCTGATAGACGATCTACCAGTGGTGGATATGTGTTCTCTTTT
Source organism: Lygodium microphyllum (assembly GCF_053477565.2). Classification (NCBI taxonomy): domain Eukaryota; kingdom Viridiplantae; phylum Streptophyta; class Polypodiopsida; order Schizaeales; family Lygodiaceae; genus Lygodium; species Lygodium microphyllum. Next base: position 136,680,607 of record NC_141146.1, on the reverse strand, counting down.
GGGAGTGCTGCAGTCACTTGGAGCAGCAAGAAACAGCCTATAGTTGCCTTGTCGAGCACAGAGGCTGAGTACAGGGGTGCAGCAATGGCTGCATGTGAGGTAGCTTGGTTGCATAAGCTACTTTATGATATGCATCAGCCTACAGATGGGCCAGTTGTCATTTATTGTGACAACATGAGTAGTATACACTTGGCAAATAACCCAGTCTATCATGCTAGAACAAAGCACATTGAGGTACATTATCACTATGTGCGGGAGAGGGCTTTACTAGGTCTTATTGATCTAGTTTATGTCAGCACAGAGGAACAGGTAGCTGACATATTTACAAAGGCATTGGACGCAGAGAAGCTGCGCAAGTTCAGAGACCTGCTTGGTGTGCAGGAATTGGGATTGAGCTCGAGGGGGAGTGTTGAGATATCGAGCTCCACTCGTGATATGCCAGGGTGACCGTTGTGCATTTATGTCACCGACGTGTTAGTTGCATATGCGGTTGGTACACCGCCTATGAATAATAGCTACATGACAGCTATCCTTATCTACTCTAGTTCGTGGCTCAGTTAGTATGCCACCTTAGTTAGTTGAGTTTGGTTTGAGACCCATATATAGGGTTCTTCTATTTCTTTGTATGAGAGTTCTTTTGGCTTACACAACTAAGAAGAGGAAAACTGTTTTCAGCCTCCACCCTTGTGTGTATTCCCCCATTGTGCAAGCAAGAAAGCTACAAGTGAGACTCCTTCCTTCTCTCCCACAATCTTGACATAGAATTGGTGATTGGAAGTATTGAAAGTGACAAATTTATTGAAGATTTCATGATTGTTGGTACTGCTCTTGGTTCCATTGGTTAGATAAAGTTTGCATGAGCATGAGGTTACAGATGGTTGCAAGTGGATGAGTTGTTGCTAATGACTATATGGTTGCATTGGAATTGTGATGATATTCTATACCTACAATGGAAAACCTCTCATGTATTCTTTCCTTATGGGAAGTGCTAGCATTCTTTTTCATGCACATGATATATTTTGATGGTCTAGGAGATGGGTCAAACTTCAAGCATGCCTAACCATTGCTACTAAGGGAAAGGGTACTTAAAGAAAATTGCATGGGGATGCCTTTGGTTGATAAGGGTAAGGTCTCCCATTTTTGCAACAAGTGAAAGTGAAATCATGATGAGTTGATCCTCTCCAAGCACCATTCTTACACCTTGCTTCCATTATCAACTTTGATGGAACTAAGGTGAGAAAGGAATAGAGAGAAATAGAGATGGACAATGTGCAAGTGACTTAAGGAGACAAGTCTTACCCTACGCAGGTTGATCTCCCTAGGCATATCTTTACCTTGATGAGCTATGAATAGATGTGAGGGGATGGGAAAGAGAACTAGGGGCCTGGGAACAAAGCGAGTTGATTGAGACTACCGAGCATACCTAACTTGAGGATCCCTAGGTGCAATGAAATCATTGTAAGTCTGTATTTATTTTATTTTTCTTTCTTTCTTTTTTTTGAATAATATATAAGTGACATACAATAAGGCTTCCATCTTTATGAAGTCAAAGGGGGATGGTGATGCTAATCAATTAAGAATGGCTTGACTCATTGGATTGTCATGGATTTGAGCACATATGTGTGTTGAGTATTGAGCACAATCATCCGAAGTGCAAGCCTCCTTATGGGAGTTATATCCATTGATGCAAAATACTTTACTGATTGTGATTGAAATGCATGGAGCAATTTGCACATCCCTTGAAAGAGTAGAGGTGCTTGAGGTAGAAGTCATGGTACATATGAATTGTTTATTTATATACACATGGCTCACTATAGCACAGAGTTATTCCACTTTTGAACAAGCCAATCATAGTAGTCTAGGGGGGAAGGGCAAGAAGTGAGCTTTTTTAGTGAGCATTTAAGCGAGCTTTTTTGGGAAACCTCCATTTCTTGTTCCACATATTCCACTTATTCCTCCTCTTCTCTTGTGCACGTATTAAGCACCAACCGCCCCCTACTGCCACCACCATCTCCACCACCACCATCGCCACTACCACCACCACCATCACCTCTACTACTGCCTCCACCGATGTTGTCACTACCACCTCCACCGCTTCCACCACTACTTTCCCCTCCCATATTTTCCCCCCATGTTAATTACCTCAAGTACAGCTCTCTCTCTCTCTCTCTCTCTCTCTCTCTCTCTCTCTCTCTCTCTCTCTCTCTCTCTCTCTCTCTCTCTCTCTCTCTCTCTCTCTCTCTCTCTCTCTCTCTCTCTCTCTCTATCTATCTATCTCTATCTATCTATCTATCTATCTATCTCTATCTCTATCTCTATCCCCCATCTTCCACCAATTATTCTCTCTCTATTTTCCTCTCTCTCTCTCTCTCTCTCTCTCTCTCTCTCTCTCTCTCTCTCTCTCTCTCTCTCTCTCTCTCTCTCTCTCTCTCTCTCTCTCTCTCTCTCTCTCTCTCTCTCTCCTTTTCTCCTCTCTCTCTCTCTCCCTCTCTCCTCCCCCTCCTCTCTCTCTCTCTCAAATAGAGCAAGTAAATATAGCAACTAATGAATATTAGATTTGAGAGCACTAGACCAAATAGGCAACTCCTCTATTTCTCCACCTCTTACACACACACACACACATACACACACACACACACTCTCTCTCTCTCTCTCTCTCTCTCTCTCTCTCTCTCTCTCTCTCTCTCTCTCTCTCTCTCTCTCTCTCTCTCTCTCTCTCTCTCTCTCTCTCTTTAAATTAGCAACTTCTCTCTCTCTCCCCCTCTTAATTTTGCAAGGGTCATCCATCCATTTTTCACAATCCTCTTATTTTTACAAGGGTCAAGGGTTTACATGAGGTCCATTGTTTTAGACACATTTAGCTATTAATATCAGGATGAAAAGAATATCACATTGTTACTCCCACATGCATATATACATTCATGTACCTCTCACTTTTATGTGCATGATTTGATATTATATCCTGATATATCACTTCCATTGTGCACACATAAGTGAAACTACATCACACATATTTTCACTACTTTCAATTGAGCATTATTATGTGGACTTACTACAAGAGGATAGGGTATCAAACAATTTGTTACACTCACTACAATAACGTGCGATATCTATTGTTTTTCACTTTTTTCGAATAGTTAATATCGCGACAACAATATTACCTCATTGTTACTCAATCCACTATGCACATATACATTCATATGCATGCATGTTTCTACACTCCACCCTTCCCTAGATATTTTGCACGTGCTTTGTTTACACATCTTGTAGTATTGCAATTGAGCGAATACCTATACACAATCTCCTTCACTTGCACATTCCTCTCTCTTTCTCCTATTCCCTCTCATCCTCATTTCATTGCGCTTGTAAATAAACTCAATCTAATAATTCTGAAAGTACATATTCATTATGCACATCAAATATCAATCAAGCTCCATTGCTAGGGGGTGGAATTGGTGATCCCTAACAAAGTCTAGGTCTGAACCACGGAAGCACGCTAGCTAAGTTAAGTAGGGAAGCATGTGCACCAAAAGGATACTCTCCATGGGGTTTCCCTCAAATGGGGGTGGGCATATAAAGGCATTGGGTGGGTTCATCTACATCTTCTCCATGTTATCATCCACAAATAGTGTTGTTTTTGGGTGGCCAATCAATGTCATCAAAACATTTCATGAAAAGAGGCTTTATGTAACTCCTTCCGACAGAAGTTGTTGCAGGAGTTGCTCTGCACTTGCCTTGTCCATATTGAAATACAAAGGTTGGTGCTTGCTTTGACAACTTCACACATTCACTTCTAACCAAATGGAGTAGCTCACTTAAGTTATCTTCCTTCATGGAGCTCTAGATGGCAATGTCAAACAATGTAGATATTTCCTTCAAAAACCTTGCAAGCCCTAGCCACAAAATCACCCAATACCTCCCCACTTCTAGGGGCTTCACTAGTAACGATCCCTTCTGCTTTGGCTACCTATGTAGAAGCCCCACATTCATATCAAACACAATTAATTTTCAAGTTGTGGAAGGTAGATGTACATGCGCACGTGGAAGGGTGAGCACCCAAGTATTGGTATGACAAAAAAGAACACTACATTACAGTCAAATATTGTACAAGTTTATGTAAACATGTTACCTTTGATCTTAGATATCTTCCATCTTCGGCAAAGCGATACAGGCATGCAATCTATCTATTGGAATTTAGCACTACCAATGAAAAGTCACCACATCCTGCATTGCAATCTAAAATGGTGTCCCCTTCTTTTGTGTACATTTGCAAGAATGAGCTCCAAAAAGTCATGCCATGTTGCATGCCACCTATAGTATTTGGTAGTCATATAACGGATTAGGAATCTACTAAATGTTTACAAAACATCTAGACTACATTAATTTAACAACATTGGATCTCATATTGACCACTCATTGGGGATCCCGATGTATCTTGCATCCACTCATTCGCAATGGTGTCATCTTTTGTGAACTCCGGAGAGGGATTATTCCATTGTAAGCGATATCTAAACACATGTACACTAGAATATATAGCACGTGTACCTTCATTTAAAGCTTGAAGTACTAATTTTAGTAATTGAACTCACTAAACAAAGCCAACAAGTGTGATGCATAAATAGTATCCAGCATGGCCATATCATGACTTTAAAACTCTCACCTCTCTACCTCCAATGACATAGGCAAGCGTCTCGCAATGAACAACCTGTGCCATGTGTAAGGCCCAACACTTCTTCCTTGAATCCATCCTTCGATGTCCATTCTCCACAACCTGCTCGACAAGCTCTACCATGGAGTGTGTTGTGGCAAGAAAAAGTAACATCCATGTGTCCTTGAGAACATAATCAGCCAGATACATGGCATTGGCTGACTCTACCTTAGTATAGGATTTCCATGATGGAATTCCATCTCCCAATCCATGCACGACATTATCTTTAGGGAGACAAACCACCATGTTATCGCATGCTATGTTTGTGGTTTCTTCGTCAACCTCAACCATCTTGTGTTGGTTGACCTTCTCCAATGCCTCTACCAATCGAGAGAATGCCTCACTTGGCTGATCATTTCACAATGCATCTCCTATCTCGAATGCCTCTACCAATCGAGAGAATGCCTCACTTGGCTGATCATTTTGCAATGCATCTCCTATCTCGAATGGGTCACACAGAATAGTACGCCACTCCACCTTCGCCGTCATAGTGGCATGGGAGATAGCGACTTGCAAGGGGTCTTCCATGGGGCTTTCAATGTTGTGGACCTCTGCACATCGACTCCTCGATTAGTAACATATTCTTCTTACTAAATGTTAATGATAGATAATTTTCTTCTTATGTGTTTGTTTTCCTACGTGTGTGGTTCGAACATCTTGCATATTGTAGCTTTGTGGAAGATGATGTATTGCAAGAGGACCTCCACGTGACTTTCAGTATGGCCCTCGACACGATAAATTCATAATTAGCAACATATTCTTCATTCAAAATGTTATTGTAGATAGTATTCTTAAGTCACATTAGTTCACTAGTGTCTGTGGTGGCTAGCACATCCTCTAGCATTATAGGTTGATAGTCAAAAATTGTATCCCCCTCTGCAAAAATACAGACCATTCTTATTGACATTCTATTGTGGAGAAAAAAAAACCATGAGTCACGCTTGTTTACCCCAGTAGTTGCCACGTCCCCTAGCACGACTAGTTCGTGTTCTTGCATTCTTTCCTTCCCTACACAGGGACACACATCACTATTAACATCAACTCTCTATCTCCCTCTCATGCACATTGTTTATATATCATCCTCTCTCTCTCCATCTCTTGTATATTACATACACCCCCACACTAAGTCTTTCAATGACACCATATCTGACATATGTATTCGTACATGTGTAGACAACTTTGGAAATGGATCCAACATCCAGTGCTACACCAAATACCAAGGTCCGCATATATGTATCCTCCCTCTCTACCAAACCTATTATGCACTCCACAAGTAGTCGATTCCTAATGTTGAAAAATGAAGACATTTGCAATGGCAATGGCCACCGTGTTCTTGCTATCACCCACGCAAATGGTTGAATACGAAGCACGCCGATCCATTGTAACAAGGACCATGAGGCTATCCAAGTATATGTTCTGGATACCTTGGTCTCGCAAAACTATCTTATCAAACAAGAAAATGGGCCTACATTGCGACCTTCCCTCACCATAGACCTCACCCAAAGCCCTTGCAACATTGAGAAAACAACAATCACTGTGGAAGCCTCACCACCTCCCTTGGACATTGAGAAAAACAAAACCATCCATATCACGCTTGATGTGGAAGAGGAGGGGATGCAAAAATCTTCTTATGTTGTAAGTGTGGTTGAGTACATAATGTCTTTGGGGAGCTGATACCGATTGTTACATCATTTGCTTCAGAATCCGAGAGCTATAGAGAGAGTGGAGGAGATCCCAGTTTTGTATGATGGCAATGTGGCGTACGAGCTTCCACTAGTAGTAGGCAATATGTGTCCAATGGAGGGTATGGAGAAAAAGTACAATGGCCATTGCTGAACAAATCCCAGGTCAACATCGATGGCATTCCTCAGTACTGCTCGCCGAAGCAAATGTATCTAAGAGCAAGAGTGTCCCAATAGAAATTGTACTAGCAGGTCGATTTTTGGCTCCCCAAACAAGGTGGCATGGACAAGTACAAGATTCTTCATTCGCTCCACTATCATTAAAATGATTGCAGAGTCACATGACATGGTTCTAGTACCCTATTGCAAGTAAATCATACTAATCAAGTCCCAATACATGACATGTAGGTAAACTCAATACCAGCATACCGACTGTCGGAATGTCAGTTGATGGTCTTGGGAGCCTTGGATGCTTCTATTGTAAGAACCCCCCATCCTGCTCTCCAAGTGGAGTGTGTAGTGTATTATGTGATGTCAGCAACACTAATGTCAAGACTTTTTATCCATCAAGGCACACATAACCATGAGGTGCAAAGAGGCACATGCAAAGCTAATGTCAAAGAGGTGCAAAATACCATAGAGGAAATGGTAAGAGACTTTAGTGCAGCAGGACCTCGACACCTGCAAATGACTGTGGCTAAAAGGCTAGTGATGAGTAACTTGGTTCGTGAGAGCAAGGTATCCCCATGTCAGACATTGAACTCTTGACAATGCTTGAGGAACTCCAGCCACTCATTCAAAGGAATAGGTAATATATTATTCCATTCACAACACATTCCAAAGTATCATTAAAAAGCCATGCATATGAAGATCAATATTATGTGCATACAGGTTCAATCACATGGTTCGTGCAGCACGTGCTGAGAGCGATCAGGGAATGGAATCTCATCTTCTAAAGTTAAAGCATCGTTCTGCATATAGATTTTTCCATGGTAGCCTATTTCCTAGGCAAGTTATTGACAATGATAGTAAGTGCTTTATATTCAAAATGTCAATGATTGGGCTAGCCTTAGGGGTTGACTTAGTGAATCATATGCAAAGGAATGGCACTAGAGACCTACGCAATACCTGGATATGCTTCGACCACATACATTGCATTAATGATTGGACCACCATGGCAGCACATGTGTATGACCCAAGGTAGTTTCTCTTACGTGATTTTATCGTCACAACACGAACTTAAGTAACATAGTTCTCCTTACTCTTCCATTCATGTCTTGTGTTTTTGTAGTGTACAAGAGTTTATGACTTTGGCAATATGTGAGATAAAGGAAGAGGATACATATGTACAAGCTCTTTTTTGGACAAGGATGAATGAAGTGATGGAGAAGTGTGGACACCCAAGCACTGATTTTCGAGGATTCATGCTAGATAAGGCACCCACCAATTGGAGGGCCATCTGCACAGTGTTCAATGGTGGTCTAGACAATGTAATGCAAGGAAGGGAGAGATCTTACTTATTTCATTGGGAACAAAGTCTCCAAATACACACATCATAGTATGTGAACAAGAGTTTCCAAGTGAGCATAAGCACTTGTGCCACATGTGGAGGTGTACAATCACAGAAGATGATTCAACAATGCAATATCGATTCATTTGGGCTTGGTAGGCCTCACGGAAAGTTGCAGATTGCAATATACCAGAAATGGATTATTGGCTTAGTTTGTGGCATATTAGATATCCACATTGGAGGCAGCAGGGCAAGACTAGTTTGTAATAGTAGGATGTGATGTGTGGTGCATTTGTTTTCTCACGCTCCATACATTCTCGTGTTGTATTTTTGTCCAGGTGGTGGAGGACATTGCTCATATGCCAACCATGAACCTAGCAAATCCAATGCATGCAATTTGGTTGGCAGAGGAGGGATTCAAAAGATCTATCAACTTGTATGATGCATGTGTCAGTGATTTGGCCAATGCTCTACTATAGAGCACAAAATGACATGCATTGATTGGTGGAAAGTTCCATGGTGCAAGACCCAATGCAGAGAAGCTTTGGAGTCGACTACAACAAGGAATTAGCCCCACACCTCGAGCAACGGCAAGGATGATTGAGGAGGTGGCAAGAGGAACTCAATTGCATAAACATCTTGATTTTTTAGAGGACAATGTGACCATAGCAAGAAAACACAAGATTGATGGGAAAGTGGAGTCTGAGGAAGCCAATGCCTCTCATAGGCTTGAGTATGTGACCAAAAACATACCTAGAAGAAAGGGTACAAGAAAAAAAAACTTTGAGGACCCTTTGCCTCCTAACCAATCAAGGGCAGTATCGCGAAATTGTTCAGAGGAAATGGTGGTGGAGATAGTCCTTCATGACACCGTTTTGGGCTATAAGAAGGATTCCAACTCACAGTCGTGTGTAATGTCAAGGATGGTTCGAAGCTAGAGAGGGAAAATGAAAAAAACTCATTTTGGGGCATCATGGAGTGGTCTAGCTCAAGAGGAGAACCTAGAAATCATCATGGAATGTGGCACTAGTTCATGTGGTTTTGTAATGATAGTGTGAACTGTACATGGAACATTTGTTCTTCCATTCATCATGCACTGCCAAAGGTTCCACAAGTATGGCCAATGGCACGAGGCACAAATTTGACCATAGAAGAAATCCACATGTTGGAGAGTGGTGGATTTGTTTTACCAAAGGCCACAGAAGAGGTGGATGTTAACAAGGGCTCATGTAGATATCGAAGAGGTGTTTCACAAGCTGCAAGGAAAGGGATAGACTCAGTGTTGGCTCTAGATACAACTGTGAAGGGCCACATAGTGGTGAAGCCCTTGAAGCATGAGATTTTCAAAATAGAGACCCCTAACTCAAGTGTAATGCAAGAGTGTTATGGTGTGCACATTACAAAGAATCCAACATGTAATTGTTGGGATTTCATGGACCATGCTATAGAAGAAAAAGCATATTTGGCATGTAAGCACCTATATCATGTGTATCTCCAACTGTTTGGGATGGATGCAAATGCCAACATGTTTATTCATTAACATGTAAATAGCCTATCTATAATATGGATTGAGTCAAGTTGCAACATCATGATTTTCATTTCAAAAGAAACTAACAAAATGTCAAAATCGAGAACGAATTGTAATATGTCATAAAGAACTCATAAATGAGACTAAAGTCTTATAATATTCAACTCTCAAGACAAGAATAGATACTAGATTGACAAAGTCCAATAACCAAACAAAATCACAAAAAAATCAATCTCTCGTCCAAAATCTTGAGCCATCACGAGACATTACACATCATCATCATCATGTTTAACATTGCCCAATAGTTTTGTTTGCATTAATATTTGGGATATTATTATTGGTATCATGTTCTTCCATGGATGCCTGGGATAGTATATTGGAACTACTATCTGTATTGCACACATATTTGCTTCGTCCTTTGAATGAGTATGTTAGGAACTTGCCGAGAAATTTGTTTAGTCTATGCCGTCTGCATGCACATAACAAATCAATTCGGACAACAGGATGTTTCACACATTGTCCATAATTTACAGCTCTGGCCTTCCGTACATGCTTTACATGTTTCAGAATTGTGCGTGTGTCTTCTTAGTGCCTTACATGGAACGACATACTGATTTAACCAAATTTTCTCAATCCAGATAGAGTTTTGACAATGATTAATCAAACTCAAAATGCAAAAACGGGTATATTTATACACCAACCCATACTCACTGAAGAAAACTTGCACATTGTATTTGGAAGCAGAAGAACTTTTCCAACACCAACTACACAATTTCCAACAATGCAACACCAACACTACCTCTCAGCACAACCGCATTTTATTTTGTTGAGATGGCTTGTGTGTGTGCCTTCTCCATAATCAATTTTTCTTTTCATTTAGGATTTAAGTTTACTAGGGATTATCGTCAAGAAGAGCATTTCTATGCAATAGGTAAATGGGAGGCATTCTTGATGTTTGTGGTTGTGTCTAGTTATATTGAGGCATTATTGATGTGTTCCTTGGTGGAGTTGGTGATTTCAATCTCATCTTGGTGGGGGAGTGTGACTATTTGAACTCCACTTTGGATTGGAAATTAGTAGCTACAAGGTCAATGGATTTGGCTATGTGGACACTTGCAGGCAACTATTGAAGAGGACCCTAGGAGTACTCAAAAGTATTCTAGGGCTTGATTGATTTGAAAGCATGGGGGATAGCACTTCTAGCTTCCTTTTGTCACACATCCACTTACTTATTGTCCTTCCCCTTAGGATCCATATGAGTGACCTTAGATGCAACACAAGGTTGTTACTATCATCTTTCATGCACCTAGTATACTTGGGGCACTCAATGGGACTCAAATGTACCATGGGCTATTGCTTTTTATCATTTGTTGGGGGTAAAGGTGCATGTGTTTAGCCACCCATGACTTGTTGAGCTTGCTCCAAGCCTTCCTCTCGCCCCAATAATCATTGCCTTGGGCTCCCTTATGGGCAACATTAGCTATAGCAAGAGGGGCTATAGGCAACGTGTTTGCGCTCTACTATCCCTCCTTGCCCCTCTTCCTACCCCATTTGACGCTTCTGTTGCCTCCCATTTTTCCTCTACTACTTTGTTAACTCCTGGGCATTCACCCTTTGGTACCTCAGCATTGGTTACTATCTCTTGGAGTTGGATTTGAGCCTTCCTATTTCAGTTCTTGAATGTGTATTCACAGTAGTCTATTGTGTACTACGACAAAGCAAGTATTGAGCTTGCCTCTACCTATTTGATGCTCCTAGGGCTTGACATGGATGCCAACATATTAGCTTGATGCTTGGGATGCTTCTTGGGCTTCTATTGAACTCATTTGGATCAATTTACAGAGTTTTTTTCATTCTGGAATAATAGGGCAGCATACAATTTAACAAAGTATCTTGTGTGCTATTGCTCTTGGATGCTTCTTGAGCATTTTGGATGCTAGACTAGGGTATACCATTGAACTTACATGCTTGGTTATAATTTTGGATTGCTTTTGAGATGAGATTGGAGCTTTGAATCTTGACATTCACTATCATTCACTATTATGTATGGGTATTTGATGCCCCAATAAGAGCTTTGCAAGTTACTTGGGTTGGATGCTCCCAGATATATGCTACTTGGATCTTGGATGTATGGATGCCTTCCACATGATGTTTTGAGCTTTTTTTGCTCATCTGGCATTCAACTTTTGTTCCAATGGGAGTCACTACTTAACACTTGGATATTACATTGAGCATTTGGTTATGCAAGTGAACTTGAGGATCTTATAGTGAGACTGTGGGACTTGGTGATATGTACATGCTCTTGTCATGCTTTATTTATGTAGTTGGTGCTTTTAGTGGGATGATTTGACATCACTCTTGGGCAAGTACCTATCTTTGTCACACGATGTTGTTAGTGATGTATGCATCTTGGTTGGTTATATATTGATCTTCCATTACATTGCTCAGTCCAATGTGCCTTTCATTGGTCTCTTCTGTACCCACTCTATGCATAATGGTTATGCCTATGGGATATATCTCAATGTAGCACACTAGTTCTTTGATAGTTCTCAGCTTCAATCGTATATTTACTCACTACTAGTCGGAGCTATTCCTTGACAATTATAGTTTGTCTTATATTAGTGATTGCCCATTTTTGGCATTGATTTCATACTATTATACTCCATTTTCAGCATGCTATAGTTACAATTTACTGCATTGTTTTTGTGAGTAGTCACCTTCATTTCACAGTTCTTTACATTAAAATGTGGAGAGTTCATTACTTGGTCAATACCCCTTGTTTTCAGGTTGATCCTGAGTGGTTTTGGGACTGATTTGCAAGTTATTATAGCAACCTATTTTTCCCTTCTATGCATTCACTTGGTCTCAGTGTATGGCTGGTGATTCGAATGATGTGATAATATGGACAAGTTGGATGGCACCAACTACAGCTATTGGAAGGCCCAAATCTAGCAAGTTTTAGTGCAGAAAATGCAAGTTAAGCCTTTGAAACATGAGGGTGCCAAGCCCAAACATATTGATGTAGATGATTGGGCTGAAGTAGATGAGCTATGTAAGTCCATATTATCCCTCTCTAAGTAGGTGATCTATAATGTTGTCTCTAATGGACAATATGCATGGGACTTATGGAAAAAGATTCACAATGTCTATGACAAGGAGAGCCCTGCTTCTCAAATGTATTGGTTGAAGCAACTCATGGACCTTCACATGAAGGAGGGCACTTCTATGTTAGCCCACTTAAATGAGTTTCATTCTATTCTTAATCATTTGTCTTCCCAGGGGATTGAGTTCAAGGGCAATCTCCCCCCCTTGTTCCTCTTGGTTACACTGCCTAAATCATGGAATACATTTTGTACTGCTATGTGTGTCAGCATGCCTACTTATGAGCTATATTTACAAGGTGTAGAGGGTCCACTCTTGAATGAAGAGGTTAATAGAAAGAATGTCAATGCTTCGCACACCCCTCATGCTTTGACAGTTAGAGGAAATAATGGTAAGAGTGATAATGACCACCGTGGAAGAGACTCTTAGCAGTGGATGTAGTTCCACATATATCTCTTTGCCATTTTCGCCTTGGTGGGCATGTCCCTAAAAGAAATGAAAATGCTTACCCGTTTGCATTATCTTATGTCCCCCTTAACTATAAGTGCTTTGAGTCTTGTTATCATTGTTTATATGGTAGGCAGACACGTAATGTGCATAAGGTAATCAATCATTGTTTATATGGCTCTCATTCATTTGGATGTATGTGGTTCCATGTCTTGCAAGTCATTAGGTGGCGTAAAGTATTTTATCACCTTCATTGATAACTATGTGCATAAAGTCTAGGCATATGTTATCAAGCAAAAATCAAAAGTCTTAGCCACATTTCAGTATTGGCTTGCTTTAGTTGAGAACCAATCTGGGTATAGGCTGAAATACTGAGGGTCAAATAATGGGGTGAGTATGTCTCTAAATTTAGCCTTTGTGAAATATATTGATGATAGGGATATTAAGTGTTAGTTGACCACCCCGTACGTCCCACCCTAGAATGGTATGGTTCAATGCCATGAATAGGACAATTAGAACCGAGTTCAAGTATGCTTAGCCAGGCAAACTTACCATAAACTTGATAAATCAATCCCCATGTACTGCTCTTGACTATTAGGGTGTAAAGGAGGTATGGTCTGGAAAATATCCCTCATATACTCATTTACGTATTTTTGGTTGTAAGGCTTTCTACCATGTATCCAAGGAGATGCAAGTGAGATGGGCTATCGCCTATGGGATCCACAAGCTCGAAAGGTTATCCATAGCCATGATGTTGTTTTCCATGAGGAGAAAATGCATAAGTAGCCTAAGCATGTCATTGAGGTATGTAGGGTGATATTTCAAGAGGAGCCAGCTCAACAACCTACAGCAACATCTGATACTTTAGTGGCCCAAGCCCTTGATGCTCCACAGGATATTTAGGCCCCCTAGCTTGTGTTGAGGCAGTCTACTAGAGATAGATGATAGCCCTCAAGGTTTGAGTCCTCTATGGATTATGTTGTGGTGAGAGATGTTGGCGAGCCACTTACTTATGATGAGGCCATGCACAAAGGTGATAGTCACGCTTGTTGGGAGAGGGCCATGCAGTCAAAGTATGACTCACTTGCAGAAAAATCATACATGGGATTTGGTTCCTTTCCCTATTAGAAAGCGTGCTTTGCCATGCAAGTGGATGTACAAGTTGAAAAGTACACTTGGCCACCCCAAGTTGGTTACTAAGGATTTCAAGCAAGAGCATGGTGTGGACTTTGATGAAGTTTTTTCTCCTGTTGTGAACATGACTAACCTACATGTGGTACTGACTTTGGTTACTCAACTTGATTTTGATATTTATCAGATGGATCTCAAAATGGCTTTTCTTGATAGGGACTTTAGGATAAGTTACATGGAGCAACCTAAGGGCTTTGCAAAACTTGGCAGAAGGGACCGCCTAGTATGCAGATTGAGGAAGAGTCTTTTTGGCCTTAAGCAGGCACCTAGGACATGATACCATAAGTTTGATGCTTTTATGCATTCACATGGATATTCTCATAGTAATATGGATCCAAGTTTATACATAAATTAGGCTCGTGATGGTGGCAGCTTTATGATTTTGATCCTCTATGTGGATGATATGTTGCTTGCTAAGAGTGTTCATGATGAGCTAGATGCCTTAAAAGAATAGCTCAAGAAAATTTTTGAGATGAAGGACATGGAACAAACCTCACATAATCTTGGGATACACACTACGTGCAATTGGCTCCTTTACTTGTCACACAGGAGTACATTCAGAAGGTCCTTGTGCGATTTCATCTACATGATGTGTTGTGTATTGGTTGTCCTTTACCTTCTCATGTAAAGGTTAGTTATGTCAATTGTCCATAGTTTAATGAGCAAAAGGCTAAGATGGCCAACATCCCTTATGCATCCATAGTGGTGAGTTTGATGTATGCCATGATAGCCACTCACCCTAACATAGCATTTGCAATGGGAGTTTAGGCATGCTATATGGCTACACCTGGAAGATGGCATTGGGATGCTGTCAAGGGTATTTTACTTGAAGGGCATAGCAGCTATGTGCATCTAGTATGGTAGCCAGGATATCCAAGAGGAGTCATGGGATACACTAACTCTAATTATGTAGCACATGCTGACAGTAGGAAGTCCCCCTCTAGCTATGTCTTCACCTTTGCTAGAGGTGCTGTCTCTTGGATGTCCATGATGCAGAAAGGCATGGCCTTATCTACTACAAAGGTAGAGTATATTGCAACCACTAAGGCTTGCAAGGAGGCTCTCTGGCTAGGCCATCTAGTGATAGTAGACTTGGCATTACTGATGTGGTCCCTACATTGCATTCAAATCTTATGAGAGTTTATTCAATATGAAGATGAAGCACCTTGAGGTGTGTTACCACTTTATTCAAGAGGTTGTTGAGGACAAGTCCATTGATCTTGTCAAGATCTCAATTGACCAAAATCTTACATATCTACTCACTAAAAGTCTCTCGTCATAGCATTTTGCCTTCCTCAAGAAGTTGATGGGCATTGGATGAGATGACGTCTTTCCTCATCCAATTATATTTATGTACAAATTTTATACTTTTTCACTTTTTTTATTATTCTCTCCTTACTAAAGTAATTCACATTGAGTGGGAGGTTGTTGGGGGTAAAGGCGCTTGTACTTTTTGAGGTGTTTGCCAAGAAGCAAACATAAGTTTTATCTGTAAACATGTTATAGATTACATGTACTATTGAGCAATCGGTGAGAAAAGTTGCCTGGCATATCACTATGTACTTGTTTTGAAAGGTTGCAGAAGACTTGCTTGCTATTTTGTATCATTTTTGCGATAATGGTAGATAACAATGAAAATCCCATCATTGAGAAGCTGGACAAGAACAACTACCCTTCATGGAAGTTCCTTATGACAAACTTCCTTATTGGAAAGTGCATTTATGAGTTTGTTTCACGTGAAGAAAATGAGCCAAAGTTGAGTATCCCTGCCACTACATATGAATTAAAGGCATGGAAAAAATGAAATGCAAAGGACAAAAAGGTGATGTATTGGCCATCTGCAACCATTGATAATACTATACTAGGACATATCACGAATGCAAAAACTTCACGTGCAACTTGGATAATTTTTTAGAACATGTTTTTAGTAAATACAAAGGCACAGAAGATTCAACTCAAGCAAGAGATAAATACCTTGTAGAAAAGAAAAATGTCTATCAAATGCTTTAGCAACAATTGATGCAATGCCTGATGGTGATGATTGGGTTTCATCGACTTTGGGTGGCCTTAATAATGAGAAGGCTTGAAAATCATTTGTCACTTCTCTATATGTACGGAAGCAATCTCCTGATTTTGATGAGTTAGTCTCTCTCATGAGATTACTAAAGAGTTCAATATGCAGGGTGATTCATCTAAAAGAAATGGTGAACACATTCAAGCATTTTACTCAAGTTCAAAAAGGGAATGTGGCAGATTCTCTTTGAGAGACCATGGTGGTATGGGACATACTGCGATAACCAAGAAAACAAGTTAAATCAACAGTTCGATGAAATGCAAGTTTCAAAAGGCCGTGGAAACTTTAGAGGCAAAAGGAGCTTTAGAGAAAGAGGTGGATGGCACAATAGAGAGTGGAAATTCTACTATTGTTTGTCATTATTATGGAAAAATAGGTCATATTGCATCCCATTGTTATGCTAAGAAGAATGATATATCCAATGGTAAATTGCAACAAGGAAACTAATCATCTTTACAGCAGAATGAAGACAAAAATGAGCCTCTATTTGTTATACAGCAAATGATAAATGTTGTTACAAGAAAGAAAACGTGTGAATATATGGTATATTTATTCATGTTGTGCATCTAATCATATACTAGTCATGTTAAATGGTTTGGAGAGATACATGATTTACAAAATCCAGGTTATGTACAAACAAATGATGATTCATGCCACCCAATTTCACACATTAGAAAGATTCCCTTGTCCTTCCATAATGGCCTCCGTTAAATATATTACATGTGCTATTAATCACAAAGAATTTAGTGTCTATTGGCCAAATGGTAGAGCAAGGGTTGCATGTTCGATTTAATACAAAAGGTTGTTTTGTAAAAGACTTTAATGATAAGTACAAGTTGGTCATAAAAGAAAGTAGAGTTGGCCATATGTTCACTTT
Organism: Lygodium microphyllum; assembly: GCF_053477565.2. Classification (NCBI taxonomy): domain Eukaryota; kingdom Viridiplantae; phylum Streptophyta; class Polypodiopsida; order Schizaeales; family Lygodiaceae; genus Lygodium; species Lygodium microphyllum. Next base: position 136,663,488 of record NC_141146.1, on the reverse strand, counting down.
AGATGTTGAAATTCCTGCAATGAATGCTGTCATATATACTAAAGAAAAAGAAGTGGTTACAAACATTGAAATATGGCATGAACATATTGGACATGCAAATGTGCAAAGGCTGAAATTAATGCAGTGCAAATGATTGGTTACATGGTTGTCTATTTTTAGAGTTGTAAAATTTTATAAAGTGTGTGAAGCATCCCAATTTAGTAAGCAGGCAAGGCAATCCTTTTCGCATGACAGAGATGTGATCAAAAATATACTTGATGTTATACATACAGATATTTGGGGGCCTACACATAATGTACCTCTTGGTGACAACAAATACTTTGTCACGTTTATTGATGATTGTTCAAGGAAGCTGTGGATATATTTCATGAAAGAAAAGAGTGATATATTTGAGCCCTTCAAATCTTTCAAGGTTGTTGTTAAAACAAAAACAGGCTTGAAAGTTAAGTGCTTGAGATCAGATGGAGGGGAAGAGTACCTCTCTAATGAGTTTAGTGGCTTCTTGAGGGGATAAGGAAACAGTTTACTTCTAGGTATATCCCACAGCAAAATGGGGTTGTAGAAAGAAAAAGTATGCATATTTCTAAAGTTTCACAAGCATTGATAGTTGAAAAAAATATACCAAAACATTTTTAGTCTAAAGTTATTCATATTACTATCTATATTATTAATAGAACTCCCATTGTTATAGTTCATGGGATGACCCCTGAAGAATGCTTTGCAGGCAAGAAGCATGATGTGACACTTGAAAGTGTTTGGCTATATTGCATATGTTCATGTGCCATATGAGGTGTGAAAAAAGCTTGATCCAAAGGCTGAAAAATGTATTTTTATTGGATACTCTTTACAGCAAAAGGGATATTATTGTTATAACCCTGTCACACATAAGAGTTCAAAGTGAGCAAGGACGTTATTATTAATGAGATGAGCAGTTGGTATACATTTATTGGTGACCAAAAACATCATTTGCTAGTGCTAGACCTATAGTTAGCCCTTGTTCTAGTGGGAGACTAAGGAGTAGCCTCACATCTTCAAGTGGATCTACAAGTGTTGTAGGTAAAGACAAATGAAAGAAAAAGGTATTAGATGATAATGATGCATCTACTAGTCCTTTGGGATTTAATGGAGATTCTAGTGGTTTAAAGAGTTTGGATGATGAGCTTGGTATTCCTTCAATCAAGACACCAGGTGTACAGAGAGCATATAGTAATGTTAAGGCTCCACTAAGTGATCTAGTGGTAGGCAAGTCTAGTAGAGTCTGATACCCTATTCAAAGATTTGGTTTTGAAGGTTATTCAACTTATGGTGAAGAGAATTGAGGATGTCAAGCCCACTTATTTTGAGAATATTGTTGGTCGTACTCATTGGGATGCATAATGGATAAGGAGATGGCTACATTAGAATCCAATAAGACTTGGGATTCATTACTCTTGCCTAAGGGTAAGAAAGCTATTAACTATAAGTGGGTTTACAAAATCAAGCATAATGTAGATGGTTCAATTAGCAAGTATAAGGCTAGGCTAGTTGCAAGAGGCTATGCTCAAACACATGGCATCAATTATAAAAGAGATATTCAGTCTAGTTACTAAGATGGCAACTGTTAGATACGTGATTGCTTAGGTAGCAGCCAAAGGTTAGAGTTTGTAGCAAATGGATATCAAAAATACCTTCTTACATGGTGAATTACAAGAAGATGTGTATATGGAGCAGCCACTAAGTTATAAGGATTTAGAGCATCCCACATATGTGTGCATGTTAAAGAATATGCTCTATGGATTGAAGCAATCACCTAAAGCATGGTGTGATAAGATCAAAGAGTATCTTGTCAATGTTGGCTTTTATATTTTTTATGTTGATTACTCACTTTATGTGAAAAAGGGAGATGTAGGTTTGGTAAATACTCACACAATACATTAGCTTTCTTGAAGCCTTTTCAAGGCCTTCACCACAAGTAATGTTAGGTGTCTTCTGAAATAACATTGGGAGAGTGCCAAGTATACAAAGTTAGAGAATAAATAGGATCCGAGAGCCTCCTTTGTAAAGACCAAGCGATCAAGAACTTTGCAACTCTCACTTTTATCAACATAACTCAATGTTCATGGCTCAAAAAGAAAAGATAAAGAACTTTGAACCTACTTTAGATCCAAGCAATAACAACACTCAACCAAAGGAGACCAAACATGGTGAGTTATGCTACCTAAAAGTGAAAAAAAAACCTTTTAGGCTTTCCAAATTTGTTGAAAACCTTGGTGAAATAAAGGTGTGGAGGATGTCAAACTTGAGTCCTCTGTGAATTTACTTAGGAAGGCAGCTCTTCAAAAGGAGAAAGCCACAATGTGGCTTTATAGGGTCATGTTTTCCCTTAGTATATATATCTATCAATGTCGTTGGAGCTTGAAAACTTGCACAAGTTTAAAAAAGGCCATTCATTGCAACTGCCAACTGGGCATGTGAACCATGCCCTATCAACAACAAGCAAAGGCTCAATGGGCATTGGGCTTGCTTAATAATAAGGTTGTCTGTGCCAAGGGGGTGGTTTGAAAAAATAGGGTATGTGGCTACATCCTCCGTCTACCTTGACTTCATACCTATGAGTAAGCTACACCATTCTATATATACATAGAGGTAAAGTCTACATAGAGGTAAATGCTAGAATGACTAAATCATAAGCTTGGTACTAGACAATCCACCCACATAAATAGTACGTTGCACAGTTCTTCCATTCCTTTTGCCCGCTTTCGTCTTATTAATAAAAATGCATTCACAACCACATCAAGCACGAAAAATATACATTCCAACTCCAACCCAACGACTCATCAACCATAGTAAGCTCAAGTATTGAATGTCAAGCCTATCTACAAGCAACTAATCTTGCTTAGTTGCAATGTACTAGGGTTCTCAAAAATCAAATAGTTAGTGCCAAGAATATAAATGATAACATTGTAGGATTAAAAAAGGCATAGAAGACATCATGTGAACTTTCTTGAATCAACAACCTTGTAATATGGATGTTTCTTGCTTGATGTGGTTGTAGAGAGCATCGCTACAAGCAAAAAGAAATCATGGCAACTTGAACACTCAAATTCAATAGAGGAAAAGAAAACTTTCTACCAATGTCTCCAATAATATGGCAAAGAGTCGGTACAACTCTCTCCAAAGTCCATGCCATCCTAATATACATGCTTCACACTAGCTCACAAGCCTAGTTTTATACCAACCTTTGTTTCTTTGCAATCACATGGAAATCCTTCCTCTCATCCTGTTTGGACTTAGAAGTATTTAAGCATGAACGATTATACCACCTAACAAAACCAATTTTAAAGAATAACTCTTGATAAATGTTTTAAGTGTCTTGAGATACATAGTGACATGCAATATTCATGCTAGATATTTGATACAAGATTCTCTATCAAATTTATGTGGATGGGGGGCAGTGTAGTAGTACACTACAATTGAACTATAGAGCTAATGTTGCATGGTTAGCTTTTTCATAAGGGTCTTGTAATTAGGTGGTGGTCACGAAGACAAACAATAACGAAACTACATGAGCAACTGCGATGCCATTGTTTCTTGCTTGTCATCCCAAATGAAGCTATGGTCCAAACAAGCATGTTTGATCACTACGCAGAATCGATGGCAAGAAGAATAGCTCATGATCTCATCCACCAAGCTACATTACGTGTCTAAAAATTTCATTTCTGATAAAAGAGCACACAAAATCCAACAAAAACCTAAGAAAAATCCAACTTCTTCACAAAATCCAGCATACACACAACCACTCACCCAAACGCACATGAAGGGATGCAGACATGCACATGCACAGGGACACGCACACACAGGGGCTCGCGCACTTGCAAGCACACATGTGAAAACAGGCAATGTGCAGACATGAACAGACACAGATGCACAGACAGACAGACACGCACACATGCACACGTATGCACATGTGCACACACAACCTTAACCAGAGCTATTTTGCAATGGTGGCAATTTCTATTAAAATGCCATTGTTTTTGTCAATGTCCCAAGGTCTGCCCCATCAAAGAAGGCAAGTCATACACACCAGAAAAACATGATTGTAAGTCTGAGTCCTAAGATATTAATACGAGGACCTTCAAATAAATATATGCATACATCACCATGCAAATAATTGAGCACATTACAATGACTCGGGTGTTTAAAAAATTATCTCTAAGAGGTGACAATTCAGAATTTCAGAAGCCATGACAATAGCAATGGCTCAGTTTCTCAGAAATCGTGACAATAAGAGGTGATCATCACATAATGAAGTTCCAAAACCTTCACTGCAAAAAGTAGTGGTTCTGTAAATACCACAAATGACAGATAACAACAGTAAAGGTGATATTTCTGGCATCTTTGGTGTAAAAAGTGGATTCTCTGAAGGACCTCGTCTGGTACAGTCACACTTTCTTCTGTTTGGACATGCTATACTACCAGAGAAGTCAAGGGCAGTCAACAGAATGAAAATCCAGGAAGGATTTTCTGCCACTCCTAGCACTGTGAACAGAGGACAATATGTACAGTTGACAGATATTTGCTTTCATCATGGCAGAAAAACACGTGCAATTTCAAGGAACAAAGATCTTCTGCCCACACCCCCCGACTAATGTACTCATTGCTGCCTGCGAGACCTATGCCGCCTGGTCATGTATCCACTTGTAGCTGGAGCACCCATGCTCGGCTGTTGCAATGTGGGTTGTGGCTCTACCACCCCATTCATCGCTTCATCATTCTGACCCTCCCTCCTCACATAAGGTGGCTGGGGAAAACCTGAGTGATGATAACCTACATGAGATTCATACTCTGATGGCAATGCAGGTGCAGATGGCTCATGGCTCGCAGCTGTGGCTGGAGGGGGCACAGGTGGTGGGGGTGGTGGGGGTTGCGGATGGTAACTTGAAGGTGGCTGCTGATATCCAGGTGGTGGTGGAGGAGGTTGGACCTGTGAGACATTGTTAGAATAATTAATATATGATCATAAATATTCAAGCACATTCAATCCCCTGTGAGATCTAGGAGAACAAACTTTACCCATTGCCAGAAGTCACCCTTCAATATGTTTTTTAGTGTTCCATAAATAAATATACCATTGCCATAGACATAAAATCATCCATGTCCATCCTTCCCCACATAATCAAAGGCAAAAATCTTGTACAAAAGCCATCATGATAGACTATTATTTTCAGCCTAGCAAAAGTAGACAATTTTCACTGGTCACACTTGATTCTGAACTTATCCATAGCCCAACCTGCCATTCACTTAAGAGTCACAAACAACCACCCAATAGTTCACATATAATGTTGGAAACACCCGGCCACAAAGCACAATGCATAACACAGCAGTTACAACCTCATTGGGATATTCTGGGAAAAAGCACACTGCTGCTTTATTTGGCATCATTTGTAATTGCCCATTCTCATTTTATCAACTTACTACAGGGCCAGGGTTTACAAGTTTCCTCTCTCTCCTCAGACATGGATATGAGCTCTCAGAGATGGGACATATATTGGACAAAAAGAGAATTGCATCAACTTCTCAACAGCGTTCCAACAATCAAAGGACAACTTATAATATGCTTGGTTTTTGTCCAACTGTGAAAGTCCTTCCTAAACACATCATCAGATTCCTTTAAAATCTAATTTTGAAGTTAAAAATTTTACCAAAAATTTCTGAATTTTTTCATACTTTCTCCTCCATTGCCAGGTCTCACTCCATTCTCTTGGCCAAGGTCTTGGGCTCTATAAATCGATTCTACTCCACAAAACCATTTTTCAGTTTTCACTAGGCTGATGTTTATTAGCTGATAGTCTTCAAATGTTCTCTTGTATGCTCTCTCCATGTCTCCTTGATTCTCGAAGACATCAAGATCAACCAGGACTAATCTACTATTGTTTTTGACTATAAGAAATCTCACCCAGAGACATCTATCTATTATTTGCATTTTTTAAGAAACAAATATTCCACCAAAAAGCATAGACTCCTGGATCTTGGAGACCTTCCTCAAAATCAGCTGGAATGATTCTATTATTGTTTTCGATTATCTCCAAAATCTTGGGAACAGAACAAAATTTTTAAAAAGGTCAACATTTTCAATGGAATGTTTATTTACATGTAAGCTCTCAAACTTACCTGTCTAGCATCTAATGAAGTCCTGACTTACCATTTTACATAAACCATCTCATGCATGACCCAGCTAAAACAGCTAGCTAAACTTAAAGATCTTCCTTCTATGTCACAAGAAACAAAACAGAAATGTAAGTGGATTTAATTGCAAGCAGGTAAGTAAATGGAGCACTCTAGATACCCAAACACAGCAACCGTACTCACCGAGCCTTGTTGGGGTCTTGGTTCAGATGCCATATATTGAATAAGTTCCATAAATCTTGACTGAACATAGACTGAGCCCTTCTGCCAATATTGAAAGACCACATCTCCTACTCTTGTTCTCAGCTCATTCAGATTTCTATCGATCTCCAGCTCATGGGTGGCAACAAAAGGCCTCAGGAATGTGGTGTAAACATATGTAGTGCCCTGCAAGAGAGTATGAAGGATTAGTGCATGCATGACATGTACAAATCACCAAAGGGTCCAAAGAAGAAGTTGAAAAAGACCTAGCAACCTTACATTGGAAAGGAAATTCGTAGGAATTATTTACGAATGAATCTATGGGTAAAATGATCCAGTTTAAGGCCAAGGATTAAATCTAACTCTCAATTCAAAATGTAGATAGTCAATACAGGTTTCTGATATGAAAGACATGAAGGTCAATGCAGCACAAATGGTTCAAGCTCCATCATGAGAGTTAGCCTCTCCCTAAGAGTTATAGACATGTTGCAAAAACTTTTATGCAAAATTTGGCATCTTACACTACCATCAAATCAAAACACCTCAAACCCTATAATAAATATAAACAATTGCTCAAATGCCGAATTTTGAGTCTAAAGGAGAAAAATGAGACGTAGAATGCAGATACAATTTGTTACCCTACTTACCTCAAAGACAAGGGTTCGAGTAAATAAACAAAATACAAAACACTAAAAATAACTCTAATAATAATTGAGTTTTGCATGCGCGCACACTTTCTCTTTCTGAAATTCAATGAAAAGATCAAACACAGCCAATAGACTTCTTGACAAAGTCTACTCCAATTGATCAACAACAATGGTGAAACAATCCATATGAGAAGCCGTATTTCACCCACGCAGCACCCCACATATAAGGATTGCTGCAATGAGCATCTAGAGTAGTTGTACGAATGAAACAATTAAGCTTCCAATAATGCATTGTGATGTGCCTCCAAATCATCCACAAAGCCCAAAATCTGACCTGATTGAAGAACTTTATTGCTCTGACAGTCCAGACAAAAATTTGCCATACAACTAGAAGATTTTACTAAATGTTTATGCAAGAAATCTAGCAAGAGTCTAAAGTGAAGGAAGACGGTAGCATATTGCTAAATTTGGCTCTACTACAAATACTCCAATCATACATCTCCAAAAAATCAATATTGTCAAGATTGGATTTCCCCCATTCAAGTGGCTTATCCAACTGAGAAAGAGCATTTCGAAGCTTATCTATCAGAGGTGGGGTGAGATCTGCCTAATAGCTTTGATAGATGGCAATATTGTTGGGGTGTAAAGGCCCTTTTATTCACCTCCGTCGTGTATTATTTAGTTGTACATGTGAATGCACCCTTACGTGCCGTAATTATACGTACATTTTATTCTTTGTACCAACACATTGTTGGTACACCCAAATCGTATTGTACTCTCTCTCTCTCTCTCTCTCTCCAACTGCATCACACTCTCAACACTGGTATCAGAGCTTTAGGTTTTGCACGCTTTTCAAGATCAAGGTGCAACTGACTGACACATGACAAGCCTAACGTCCCAACATGCAAGCCCAAACGGAAGCTATGACTAGATGATGACCAACAAGCGACACGAGACAAGTAGCGGGCAGGCAAAAGGCATGTGCAATATGCGGCACGCCCAACGAGTGACCAGCATGGTGTTGAGAAACCCTTCACCCTTCACCTACAATTTGTGTTTTTGGCATTTTTGCGTTTGGCGTTTAGGGTTTGCGTTAAGGGTTTGCAGCCCCAAAAAGGGGCGCCATCCTAGATTGACTATGCATATTTATAGGCCACTCTCTCATTCATTCCTTACGGCTGATTCATTCAATTTGTCACCTCTTCTCTCCAATCTCTCCACTATCCTCACACCCCTTCAAGAGAACATTGCGGTTCGTGGTTCATGGCTGTCTTCATCATCTTCCTTGTGCTACGGCACCCTTGTTCCCTTGTATCACATTCACTCCAAGATTCAAAACTTCATCATTCCATTCATCAAAGTTTCTTCTCTCTTCTTTTCTCTTCTCCATGTTTGCCGAGTTCACTCCGTATTCTTCCCCGCCAACCCTACTATCTCGCTTGCTAGTACGTCATCTTTTGACATGGTATCAGAGTTGGATTTGCTCACCTAGTAACGAAGATCCTCCACTCCAATGAAAGCAAAGACCAATGGCGGGTTCGACATCCACTTCTCTTCTTCTTCCGCTGCATCAAAAATCTCGTTTTTGCAAATTTCAGGTGTTTCAGCTTTCTACCCACACCCCGTTCGCGAAGGACATCTCAACTGAAACTATCCATTGCTGTCTCCATCAATTGGCGTCTGATTTCCAACCCTTTTTACACAATTTGGAGCTGATTCCAACCAAGCGACTGTTGTTCCTGTACAGACCTACTGCCAACAACCTACCACATCATCACAATCTTGATGCATACATTTTTACTCTCTCTCTCTCTCTCTCTCTCTCTCTCTCTCTCTCTCTCTCTCTGTGTGTGTGTGTAGGCTGTCCTATTTACATTTTTAATATTTATCTCTCCTCCAGACCGTCTTTCTTGCGTTTTTAGTCTTTCTCTCTCCTGCAAGCTATCATGTCTGCGTTTTTAGTCTTTCTCTCTCCTCAAATGCGTTTTTCTACTGGTTGCAACCTCTTGCTGCTGGTTGCATCTTCCTCTCACTGGCAGCTCACTTCCAACCCTTCCACTACCCTCCCACCCCTTGAGGGAAGCATTGCGGTTTGTGCTTCACACTGCCCTCACACCCCTTGAGGCGAACATTGCAGTTCGTGATTCACGGTGGCTGACCTCTTCCTTCTTCAACAAGGCACATTGGTATCCATGGCTTCTTTACCAATAGATGACCTGACTATTGGGTGCTCCTACTATGGCATCATCGGACACACCACCAATGCTTGCCGACTTCGACCTTTGCTCCCCACCCCCCCTGAAGTATATGCATCTTCCACCAAGCACTCCTTGTGCCACCTCTCCTTTTTGGGCCACAAAGATTGTTCTGCATTGGCTATCAGAGTACTATGCTCAAGGCAATAAGACGCATCCGATGCGCACTAAGTCCTTTCGAGAACCTAGAGAATCGATTGGCGCTACGACCTCTTGGAGATCGTCGCAATTCCAATGGCAGTCTTCTCCCACTTATTTTCAAGTACAGTGGCTTCCACAACCTACGGATCTGCAATCCGCTCTATCAAGAGACAATGATTGTTTGATACCGTCTCCTCGTTAATCTGCTCCTTCGAGAGACAGTGGTTGCTCGACTCCTTCCTCTTCAGCTATCCAATCCGCTCCACTAAGAGATAACAATTGTTGCCCACCTCTTGCTCATTCTGAGCCCCACTCTTTCCCACCCTCGACTACTCAGGTGTTCGAGAGGCTACCTCTAGGAGCTCTTCGGCACCCCAAATACCTTCTTCAACATAACCGACGGCACTTCCTTCATCATCAAACATTTCAGAGTCCGTAATCCATGAGTTTTTGGATTCCCTATCTACTTCAAAGGGGGATTCAGAGGGGAATGTCATTTCTCTGCCCTCCGAGGAAGCATCTACTTCTTCGACTTCAGTGGGGACCCCTCCACTTTCCACCTCAGAGGGGGAACCTACTCCACATAAAGTTCTTCATCCATCCTCTACTTTCTTGGGGTGGATGTCTTCGACCAGTTATCTCTTCTACTGATACCCAAGATCTTCAAGTACCACCTAGATCGAGACCTCGAAGGTTCAGCCACGACTTGGTGACAAGGCCTTTGCATTCCTTCCAGCATAGATGCACAGAGCTAGTGGCTTCTCTCCCGAGGTTGAGTTTCGGATTCTCCAGTTCACTCTGTCTACTATTCTTTACTACATGTTCCCTTTCCGGTAGAGATCTTGTATCTTCGGGATCCTCTGCATCTTCTTTCTCCTCTTCTTCTTGCCTTCGTCCCTTGGTCAGCATGGAGCCACCTCCCGAGATTGAGTACAGGCATATCCTTATGGTTCTCGACATCACACAAAGTCCAATATTCCTCCTATGCATTACATGTTTTCATCATCTTTATACTAGGGCAATTGGGCAAGTAAACAACTTCCCCATGAGAGACACTGTCCAAGTGGCACCTGCTACATAAGCATTCTTCAACATGTAGCATTGCATCTCCACCTCACTCTTCTCTTGTTCTCTTTTTTAGGCCTGAGAAAAGGTGTTAAGAAACCCTTCACCTATAATTTGTGTTTTTGCATTTCTACATTTTGCGTTTAAGGTTTGCATTTAGGGTTTGCAGCCCCAAAAAGAAACGTCATCCTAGACTGACCTTGCCTATTTATAGGCCACTCTCTCATTCATTCCTTACGGCTGATTCATTTAGTTTATCACCTCTTCTCTCCAACCTCTCTACTATCTTCACACCCCTTCAAGAGGACATTGCAGTTCGTGGTTCGTGGTTGTCTTCATCATCTTCCTTGTGTTATGATATCCTTGTTCCCTTGTATCACATTCACTCTATGATTCGGAACTTCATCATTCCATTCATCAAAGTTTCTTCTCTCTTCTCTTCTCTTCTCCATGTTTGCCGAGTTCACTCCGTGTTTCTCCCCACCAACCCTGCTGTCTTGTTGGTATGTCATACTTTGACACATGGAAGCGCCGAGCATTGGCGACAGGAGACGTAGGATCTAGATGATTGCAGGGAGTCGAGGTGACCAACGGGTGTGGACCAAGCGGCAAGTCTTGCACACGGGCTAGAGTTCATGGCGACCAACGTGATGGGTCACGGGCAAGTGACAGGCAAGCGACGCCAGCAAAGCAAGCGATACCCCCTTCACCCCGAGTCATTTTTTAAAATCAAAAATTTCTTTGCTTTCTTGCATCCCCTTCCTCTAACAAAGGTTTGCGCGTGGAAGCACAAGTCTCAAACTTGTGCAAATTTGAGCCTAAAAATTTGGGGCTTTTCCCATATTTGATCCTATTTATACTTGGCAGTGACATTCATGTCAAAAATTGCAAACATTGTGCGTGTTGACCTCAACTAAATTAGGGATTTTGCCAAATTTATCAAAATTTTGCTCATTTGAGTAAAATTTCCTAACATTGGACTCAAAAAAATTAAGGCTTTTCATGTATTGATGAAATTTTGCTCAACTAGGTCAAATTGACTGACATTTATGCATTGTTGGACCTGGAAACTTGGAATTTTATGCAAATTTTGGTAAATTCTGTAGTATTTCCTCGTGTGGTAGCTGCTTTATGTAAAAACAACAAAGATTTATTTCTGTTTGGGCAAGAACAACAATGTATTTGCTGATTCAGCTTGTGCTCTTGCAGTTTAGTGCATTTACTCTTGTGTTCATGATAAAAATGGCTGCAACTATTTCCAATTCTAACATTAAGAGTTTGATGGGAATCAAACGATTCAATGGTCAAGGCTTTGACCTTTGAAAAGACCGTATGCAAGGCATATTGTTCTTAAAGGATTGTGAGGATGCTTTGCAAGAAGATAAACCCGCACAAATGTTTGATGCAGATTTGGGCTAGAGTCAACAAAAAGGCTACGGGTTATATAAAGATGGGTGTCACTAGTGACATTTTGACAAACATTAAGGGCTTAAATACTGGTTATGCAATATAGGAGAAGTTGAAAACTACCTATGAGATCACCACACCTATTAATCACGTGCATTTAATGCACAAGTTAGTGAATATGCAATTGGATGAGTCCAAGCCTGCAACTGATCACTTGAGAACTCAAGGATGTCAATTTGGATTTTGATGATAAGTTAAGGGCGATCTTTCTGATCATGACATTGCCTGATTCCTAGGAGACCTTGGTGGTTTCTCTCAATAATAATCCCACTCTCTCATATGATGGTGTGAGGGGTTCAATCCTGAATGAAGAAATTAGACGTAAGTCTAGTAGAGAAGGTAACAACTCAGCTTACAATGTTAGAGGCAAGGCTGAAAAGAAAAATGCAAATGCTGGAGAGAGAAACAAAAGCAAGAGCAAAGAAAAGCAAAAGAGTGATGTTACTTGCTATCAATATGGTCAAAAGGGCCACAAGAAGCCTGATTGCAAGTACTACAAGAAGGAACAAGAGAGAAAGAAAAATACAAGAGAAAAATAAGAAAGATGTATCTAAGGCAACCAAAGGCAAGGAAAAGGCCAATGTGGCCTCTAGTGTAATCCTAGAGGAGCTCTTCGATACAGAGGCTCGTGTATTATGTGCAGTTGATTATGATGCCCTTGTATATCACATGCAGGATATGCAGATTACCAAGGCTGATCTGATTGATGCACTTTTGTCAATTGATGATGGTGTCACTCAAACTTGGATTGTAGACTTTGGAGACTCTTTCCATGTAACTCCTTGCTTGGAGTATTTCGCTATGTTCATTACAAGTAGTTATTGAAAAGTATACCTTGGAAATAACCATGCTTGCAGCATTGATGGGATTGACACTGTACACTTGTCTTTGGATAATGGGCAAGAGCTTGTGTTGAAAGATGTCAAATATGTGTTTGGCATCAAGAAGAGTTTACTATCCATTGGCCAGCTTCACTAGCATGGTTACACTACACTGTTTGGTGATGGTTGGTGGAAATTAAAAAAGAATTCCAAGCTAATTGCAAAAGGAACCAAGAAGGACACTTTGTATTGCATGCACTGTAAAGCTTTGAATGGCAAGTTTCTTGCAATTGCCGAAATTGACTGTCATTTGGAGTTGTGGAATAAGAGATTTAGGCCATATGAGCCAAAAAGGACTTGATGTCCTTACCTCTTTAAAGAGGGTTGATGAAAAAGACTCTAAACTTGATTTTTGTAATGACTGTCAGTTTGAAAAGCAAATGAAATTTTCCTTTTACTTTGGTGTCTCTCATAAGTCTAATGTCTTGGACTTAGTGCATTCTGATATATGTAGTATGCCCGTAAAATCATTGGGTGTTGCTGCATATTTTGTCTCTTTTATTGATTATTGTTTCAGAAAGATTTGGGTTTATCTGTTGCAAAACAAAAGCAAAGTGTTTGTTGTTTTTAAAACTTTTCATGCATTTGTGACCACTCAAACAGATAGAAAGCCTAAATGCTTGAGATTTGATAATGGAGGTGAATTCACATCTACTGTGTTTAAGTCTTGTTGTGACTTGCATGGAATCAAGAGGAAGCCTACAACTCCTTACAGCCCTTCTTCAAATGGGATGGCTAAAAGATACAATAAAACTTTATGTAAAAGAGTGCCGCTCTTCAAACATGTCCTTAAATAATGGCATCCCTAAGGAGGTTTGATCTAGCAAATCGATCTCATATGACCATTTACGGATATTTGATTCTGATGCTTTTGTGCATGTTAGAGATGAGCTAAGGAATAAGCTTGACCCGAAATCCACCAAAGGCATTTTCATGGACTATGGTAATAAGGGTGAATTTGGGTGTAGAGTGCGGTTACCACAATCCAAGAAAATTGTTCACAGCCGTAATGTTGTGGTTAATGAGGCAAAGTTGGTGAAAAGTACTTTAGCCTCTGATGAAAACATGAAAAATGTCAAATTTCAGAATTTGCAACCACCTATTACTTTAAATGATGAGCCTCATGGTGCTGTCCCCAACCTGAAATCGATGATCAGCCAGTTATTTTTGAACCAAGATAATGATGGACAGCAAATAGAAGCACAAGGAGGTCATGGACAGCAAGATAGACTTGCTAATTATGAAAATACAGGTCCTGGTAATGAAAATGAAGCTACTGTACAGCATAAACAGCATGCTGAAAATGGCTTGCAGCAACCAATAAATGCTAAAAATAGCATACCTCTTTATGTAAACCCAATTCCTGAAAATGTAGATCATTGAGTACGCAAATCTACATGCTTAAGAAGGCAACCACATAGGTATGACCCCTCCTTGCACTATGTGATGTTTACAAATGAGGATGAGCCTCTTACTTATAAAGAGACCAAGTCATGCAAATTCAACAGTAAGTGAGAGCTAGCTATGTAGGAAGAGAATAAATCTCTGAATGCCAATGATACTTGGGATCTTGTGTCATTGCCCAAAGGAAAAAAGCCTATTCCAAATAAATGGGTTTACAAAGTAAAGACACTTGATGGAAAACCCAAGTACAAAGCAAAACTGGTTGCCAAAGAATAAGCACAAAAGGAAGGGATTGGCTTACAAGAGGTCTTCTCACCTATTGTGAAAATGACCACTCTACATGTGCTTTTTGCTCTCACTATTGTATTGGACTTAGAGCTGTACCAAATGGATGTGAAAACAACTTTTCTACATGGTGACATTGATGAGGAAATCTACATGAAACATCTCAAAGACTTTGTAGTTCTTGAAAAAGAGCAATTGGTGTGTAAACTAAAACGCAGCTTGTATGGGCTGAAGCAAGCACCACAACAGTGGTACAAAAAGTCTGACACTTTTATACTCTCTCATGCGTTTACACGCAACCATGCAGATCATTGTTTATACATGAAAAAGAATACAAATGGCAACCCCATCATACTTGTTTTGTATGTAGATGATATGTTGCTAGCTGAAAAAAGAAAGACTAGCTTGGATGCTCTCAAAGATTAGCTGAAATCAGCTTTTTTCATGAAAGATTTGGAGAATACAAAGCATATATTGGACATGAGAATTCACAGGGATAGAACACAAAAATTGATGTTCTTATCTCAAGAGAAGTACATTGAAAAGATTCTAGGCAGATTAAACATGGCTAAAGCTAAACCTTTGGGAGTGCCCTTACTTCCATATATTAAGCTTAGTAAAGCCAAGAGCCCAAAAGATGACGTAAAAGCCAATGCTATGAAGGGAGTCCCTTATGCATCAGCTTCTGGATCTCTAATGTATGCTATGGTTGCTACTCGTCCAAACATTGCTCATGAAGCAGGAGTTGTCAGTAAGTTTATGTCAAATCCTAGCAAAACACATTGAGAGGTTGTCAAGTGTATTCTTCAATATCTAAAGGGTACACAAAGAAAGTGTATTTGATATGGGCAAGGTGCACTTAGTCTGCAGGGTTATTGTGACACAGACATGGCAGGTGACTTAGACACCCGCAAATCCACTAGCGGATATGTCTTTACAGTTGCTGGTGGGACCAGTTCTTGGTGCTCCAAGTTGTAGAATATCGTAGCACTGAGTACTACTGAAACTGAATATATATCACCTACTGAAGCCTCTAAGAAAGCTATATGGTTTAGCAAACTTGCAGAGAATGTTGACATGTCTATGAGTACTCGAGTGTGGGGATGTGATAGCGAGAGTGCTATGTATCAAGCTAAGAATGCCATGTATCATTCATGCACAAAGCATATAGATATGTGATATCACTTTATCAGACAAATTCTAGAAGATGGTCTAATCACATTGATCAAGATCAAAACACAAAACAATCCTGCAGATATTCTCACTAAAAGTATAAGCAAGGCTCAACATGAGCATTGCATACAACTAGTGGGAGTTGATTAGAGATTCACTTCGGACATTTAAGTGGAAGGTTGTTGGGGTATAAAGGCCCTTTTATTCACCTCCGTCGTGTATTATTTAGTTGTACATGTGAATGCGCCCTTACATGCCCTAAGTATAAATACATTTTATTCTTTGTGTACCAACACATTGTCGATACACCCAAATCATATCATACTCACACTCTCTGTCGCTCTCACTCGCTCATTCTTGCAAGTGTTTTTAGCTTGCTATCCGCACCCCTTTCGCGGAGGTCATCGCAATCTCAGCTATCCCTTGCTATCATCTACAGTCTGGCACCTATTTCCAACCTTCCACCCACAGTTTGCAGCTGTTTATAGTAGAGCGACTATTGCTGATTACTCTCCATTTAAAAAATAATCTCGTTCTTGCAAATTTCAAGTATTTTGGCTTGCTACCCACACCCTAGACACGGAGGACATCACACTCCAAGCTCGTCATTGCTATCTTTAACAATCTAGCACTTGTTTCCAACCTACCACACACTATTTGGATCTAATTTCAGCATATTGATTGCTGCTGCTGGTTTTTCCCACGTTTTTGGTCTTTTGCTCCTACAACTTGTGTTTTTAGTCTCTCTCTCCTCACTTGCTTTTTTAGTCTTTCTCTCTCTTGCACTATCGTCTACATCAAATCCAACCTTCCTTGGCTGCATTTACTAGTATTTGACATACGAAGGCTGTCTTGTTACGATTTGGGATTCGTTCAAAGTACGACACACTCTCCAGCTCATTACCCCTGCCTTGATCCTTGAGATACAAAGAGTTCGAGGTTCAATATTCATTCATTGCATAGTGTGTTTACTACATGAGCATTGTATATTCAAAAACCATATCATTTCATTTATTCACTATATTCATTCTCTGAGTCACTCTAACCCTAATTGTGTTCTTTTATCAGTATGTGCTTTGTCGTACGATTGTTATTTGTGTTTTTGTGTTAAAATATTTCTTTACAAGATGGACTTAACAATCTGTAAGAATGTCTTTATCTTGCTCTACTACATAGATTTGTTAGTTACTGCATTGCAAGTTAGTTTGGTTACCTTATATATATTTTTAAAAAAACCATGGATAGTACCTTTGTTTTTGGATACCACAAATAGATTATAAACGCAAGTTTTGCCTCACTATACATTGGAAGCCTGCACATAAATATAAAGAAAATTTTTGAGTAGGCAAAAAATGTTGTTTAGAAACTACTTTACTTGAACACAATAGATCAAAGATCTTCTAAACAACTAACAATTATGTGATCGAGAGATACCAGGCCACAAATGTATCACCAAGCCTTTCAAACACAGTGAGGATAGCAATTATTATCCTGGCCAAAACAAATCAATCAATCAAACAAACTAAAGAGATTCAAGAAAGTTAACAAGATTGAAAAACAATTGTATTCATTAACAAGATAGAGAAAGAGAAAAAAATTTAACACATGGTAAATATTATTTAACTAGAGTATTGACACATTCTTCCATAGGTCACATGTAAAAACTATGATATTCTAGACAAAAGAAATGAGTTGAAAGAGCAAGCAAATGTTGATAACTTTATGCATTTGGTGTTATGCCTAAGCTTTCTGCCTAACATTATAAATACAAACTCTATAATGATAAGATAGAGAAAGGGCACAAACTTCGATGCATATTAAGATATTATCTAACTTAAGTACTGATACATTCTATCAATGGATAACATGCAAAAACTATGTTAATCTAAACCAAATAAAAGTTCTGAAAACTAACAAATGTACAATAACCCTATGCATTCAATGTTATCCTTCACTTTTCTCAATAACAATGCGAATATGAACTTTCTATTTAGGCAATAAAAATATATGGTATTTTTTTGCATTTAGTGATGTCTCTTAATCTTCTCCATAACATTGAATCTGAACTCTCTCTTTTGCTAATACTCTCCTTCATACCTTTGCTTAGTCCTTTATACATGTATTAATTCCATAGTGGCAAGGGACACGTGCATCAATCTTTACCTCTAAATGCAAGTTCCAATAGCCAATTTTAATTCCATGTATTCCATGTCTAGTATTGAATCTAGAGTTTGTGGTCAATCATGTGGATTTCTACCAACTTGACTATATTCATATCAATTTCTTTTTCCCCCTATAGATCATAATGGGGCTGAGAATAGACATTTGAAAAGCACGCAAGCCCCATGTGAATAATGAATGATGAACTCCAAATCGAGGTAAAGCATTAAATCTTAAATGAATGCAATGTAATAACAACTACAAGACTATCATGATTCATCATTCTTTGGGCAAGATATATCAATCAAACATAAAACACAAAGAGGATTGGTAAGCAAAGGAGAAAGGACTAAATATCCAATCAGTAACCTTGAATTGCAAAGCAATAGCAACTACAAGACTATCATGATTGATCGGTTGATGGCCAAGATAGATCAATCTACCCTAGATCAAAAGTCAAACAAGTGAGCAAAAGAATGATGACTTAAATCACCAAAGCAAGCATATGCTTCAAGGCATGTCATTTGACTCTAGACCACAATTTCACGAAACTACTATTACTGAGATAATAACTCATAGACCCCACATCTATTGCTAGTTGATGGATTTTCACAAGGCCCTTGATATAATCTTGAGAGCCACACCAATGAGAAAATTGAAGACTAGCACTGCCAAGAGAGAGGACTCTAGCACTTCATGAGTTAGTTACTCGTACATTCAAGGCCCTTAGATGTGAATCCAATATGGTAGTTTGAACCTCAGGATAAAAAAAAATCACACTATTTCCCACCCCCTTTAGACTCCACAATTATGAAACCAAGTTACACTAACAAATTGGGTTATCTAGGACCACACACAAGTTTGATACCACTTTCATTGTTCAACCAACACTAATATTATATTTTACTAATACAACAAAAGCACGACAATTGTCTAAAGATGGCAATAGGCTGGGCAGTAGCGAAATGATGTCCTCCAACTATTGGCAACATCCTCCAAGTACGGTGGCAGGCTGGACAGCATGGCAGCAACTCCAAGGAATAGGCTGACGACTCTTTAGGTTGAGTTGCAGCTCCTATGTGTGGTATGAGCAGCTTTGGACTGTCAATGGCTGATGGCTGCATGAACTAATGATAGATAATCAGAGGGATGAGGCTCAATGCCCACAATATGTCCTCATATAGGGGATTTTTGGGCATTTGTCCTGCTGGTCAAAATAAATGTATATTTATGAAGAAGGAAAAAGGGGGAGAATGCTCTCTTTTCCAGCAGGATGAGGACATAGTGATGTATGGAAAAGCATTGGGGCCAACAAGTGCCACATGAGGTGCGAGACCATTCTTAGTCCATTTGAGTGTGTTTTAAAGTTGTTGAACTTACTGTTTTGCTGAATTAAGCGATTGCTTAGCTTGTGGTTGTCTTGAGAAGCAAAACGTAGACTTTTGGGCTTGCTGCAATTTTATGTGCTGAAAGCAGTTGTATAGCAATAAAAAATGTTGCCCAGCAGTGATAACAAGAGTGAAAAGTAGGAATTCCTGTGAGAGTGCGCAATGGAAGAGAAACACAAACAGAGTGAGAAAGAGAGAAAGCAAAAGACGAAGGAAGAATACTGCACTGACTAAAGAAGAATGCCGATACAATGGAGATAGACTAATCACTCCCTGCACGCAACCTAAAGCGTCACAATGGAGATGGACTAATCAATCCTTGCACACAGCCTAAAGCGTCAATGAGGACACGAGTTCAAACTGATGATGATGGCAACACCAAGCATGGAGAGTCGAAGTGTCAAAGTGTGCACCCAAGAAGACTGGAGACTAAAGAGAGTGTGTATGTGCCAAGTGGGGGATACAACTATAATTAGCCAAATCACCAAAAATCTAGCCGACTTGCTCCTGTAGGAGCCATAAATGCTGGCCGACAAGCATTAAATGCTGGCCACCAAAGAGAAAAATCCCAAAAAAAAAGAGAAGACCCTAGAAAGATCCCAACTAACAATGACAATGTCCGACACATGTAGACAAATTGTGGAAAGTAAAAATTGGCCTAGGAACCTAAATTGGCTGAGCTCCTATGTCTTTGTCAAACTCTAACAAGAGCTCACAACAAGGAGATGACAAACTAACATAACTAACAAAGGCCCGCTAACATCCCTCTTAGATCTTGGGAGTGTCTAAAGACCCAACAACCTCATGTGAGAAGCATAGAAGCCTTGGGCAAAGGCTTCGTGAAGAGATCTAGGATTGTAGGCCACTACTAACTCAAAATCCACAATCCGCTCTCGAACATAGTGAGATACTAAACCTCGATGGGTTTCATACGAGCATGAAACACAAGGTTCTTTGGCAAAGCTAGAGCACTCTGATTGTCCACATGCAGCTCCGTAGGTCCAAGATGAGGAAAGCCAATCTTTGCCAACACATAGCGAAGCCAATCCGCCTCCATAGCTACAAAACATAATGCACAATACTCTACCTCTATAAAAAAAAGGGCCACAATAGCCTGCTTGCTTCTTGCTGCTCCATGAGATAACTCTTGATCCAAGGGAAAAGGCATAACCTATAGTGGATTGTCTTGAATCCACATCACCTACCCAATTAGAATCACTCCAACCAAAGAGAGTAAGCCCTTGCCATACATGATCCCATAGGGTCAAGTCCTACGTAAATAGCAAGGCCTCTCTTCAATACTTTTGAGTGGCAATCTTCATGAAGGAAGACAATAAAGCCACAACAAAAAAATATCCAATTGAGTGTGAATAAGCCAGATGAGGGAGCCAACAAGACATCTATAACATATGGCATTTATAAGGGAAGCCCCAACTGCCAAAAGCTTAGACTTTGGGTCCATGGGGCAAAAAATAAACCAACGATCAACCATATCAAACTCCAAGAGAAGCTTGAAAATGTACTTGTGCTGCGAAATAAAAATGCCATGTGCCATCTGATAGATCTCCAATAAAAGGAAAAAGTAGACTATTCCAAGATTTGTCGTATCAAACTCCTATTGCAAAATCTTCGAAGTACGATCAACTTGAGTATAGCTCCTTGTAATGATAAGATCATCCATATACAAGATGGGCAAAAAACACGCCTATCACCCTCAACCTTGAAATATAAGTTAGGATCATGAGCTGAGCTATGGAAGCCATTTTGTAGAAAGAAGCGATCAATCCTCTGATACCAAGCATACAAAGCCTACTTCAAGCCATACAAGGCCTTCTGCAATCTATAGCCATGGTTCTCCTTGCATAAGAAAACTTGGAGGTTGTGAAACATAAATCTCTTTCTCAAGGACACCATTCAAAAAAGTAAACTTGACGTCCATCTGATAAGCATGCCAACAATGGTGCGCTACAAGAGCCAAGATAGCCCAAATCGTAGACATTCGAGCCGTAGATGCAAAAGTCTCAAAATAGTCTAAACCTACCCTTTGTGCAAAACCCTTGGCGCAACAAGCCTAGCTTTGTGCTTATCCAAGGAACCATTTGTAAAGTACTTGGTCTTATAGACTCACTTCACACCTATCACCTTCCGCTTCAAGGGACACAAAACCAACTCTCAAGTTTTATTATGCTCAATAG
Source organism: Lygodium microphyllum (assembly GCF_053477565.2). NCBI lineage: Eukaryota > Viridiplantae > Streptophyta > Polypodiopsida > Schizaeales > Lygodiaceae > Lygodium > Lygodium microphyllum. The sequence goes on along the minus strand of NC_141146.1, from coordinate 136,642,061 downwards.
AATCGAGCTCCTCCTACATGGCCTGATGCCAAATATCCTCTGCAATAGCCTCCTCAATGATAGTAGACTCATTGGCATAAAGAATCTATGACATAAAAGCACAGTTTACACAAAACAAAACTATTTCGTTGGACTTGTAAGCAAGCTAATTTGCATGGACTTGTAGGAGAAGCAAGAAGTGAGAAACACCTAAATCGTGCATGAGCTATCGGTACCATCAAGGAATCCGAATAGACTGATCCTACTACAAGGGAGATTGAGTAGCTTCCAATATCCGCAATGCACCTATATGTGAAAGGGACCCCTCCTCCTCACAAAGGAAAGGTAAATCCTCCTCATTTGAAGAAGGCTCCCCCTTTGACGGTTGAGCATCCCTAAAAGACTCCAAAGGGGAGACCGAAGGGGTGGAAATATGCGGCGAAGAAAGAGAAGTAGTCACATCCGTCAAAGGTGGTAGGAAAGCCGAGGTAGAGAGTGCTAAGAAGGGGTGCTAAGAGGTAATCTGAAATAAAGTAGAGAAACTGAAGATAGGGAAGGGTCAACCAATGATGAAGAATCACTTGCAATAGAACCATCAATAGTATCCTTGAAGGCCGAAGCCTCATCAAAGATCATATCCCTACTCACCTCAAGCTTGTATGTTGTTGTATGTTGTTGAGTCATAAAGACAATAACCTTTCATGGTAGTGATGTTGCCCACAAAGATGAGCTTCCTAGACTTGGAGTCAAGCTTCATCTTTCTCTTCTTCTTGCCCACATGGACAAATACATCACATCCAAAGATGCAGAAGTGAGACATGAAGGGCTTTCAACCAAAGAAAGCCTCAAACGCAAAAGTTGCGGAGCGGTTGCGGATGTAAATTGTAATAGCCACCACCTCACTCCAAAGGATATGAGAGAGAGAGAGAGAGAGAGAGAGCAAAAGATAAAGAAAGAATATTGCACTAATTGAATAAGAGTACTAATACAATGAAGATTGATTAATCAATCCTTGCACGCAACCCAAAGCGTCAGTGAGGATACCACATCAAGCTAATGACAATGGCAACACCAAGCTCAAAGAATCAATGTGTCAAAGTAAGCACTTGCAAATGAAAGACTAAAGACTGAAGAGTGTCTATATGTGCGATATGAAGGGTGCAACTATAAATAGCCAAATAATCAAAAAATTGGCCAACTTGCTGTTGTAGGGGCCATAAATGCTAGCCAACTACCATTAAATGCTAGTTACTAAAGAGAAAAATGCTTGAAAAATATAGAAGACCCCAAAAAAATTCCAAATGACAATGACAATGACAATGTCCGACAAGTATAGGCAAAGAATGTGGAAAACAATCTACCTCTATAGACTAAACTATCCTATTTCCATTAACATTTTTGTGCTTCTATCTATGACTCTTTTTCCTACCTACATAAACTCAAGTATTCCATTTCCATTAATATCTCTATATGTCTTCTCTATGCCTATCAATGCCTCTCCAATCTACCTTCATAGACTCAACATCCTATTTTCATTAACATATTTGTGTGTTTACATATGCCTCTCACCTACCTCCGTAGACTCAACTACACTATTTCCATTAATATCTATGTGTGTCTATCTAGACTATCTTGACACGCTCAACATACATTAAGCTAAATTGTGTAATCAATTCATATATGGACTAATGAACGTGCAACTCAAAAGCCAAATGTTCAAGACAACAATGCAACATTCAAAACAAAATTGGCCAGTGCTCTAATTGGTGAGCTAAAAGTGTATTAGCTTTATTAAAACAACCCCAAAACTCAATGAATCAATGAATTAAAACCATTTATTTTTAAAAAAGTGCTCCTAGAAAGCATATGTGTCCCATAAGCAAAAATCCTAAATGGGAGGACCCAAACTTTCTAAAAATAGACATACTGTCCTCCATCCAACCTAAATCTTATTTTTGCAACTTGCAATTGCTAGAGCTTTAATGGCCACACCTTGTACGCAAAGGATATCTCAATCAAGCTATCTACCATTGTCTCCTACCATCAAGTGTCTGCTCCTCAACCATCCCTTGCACGAGTGTCTGCTCCTCAACCATCCTTTGCAGATTTCCACTATTTCCAACATCTCTCCACTACAAGTCAACCAAATGCATGTTGTCTATACAAGATCTTTCCGTTTGCAACTATCTCTCGTTAAAAAACTTACATTTCAGCCCAATCAACTGGCCACCTCCAAGACTACTATTGTTTAATCTTCCTAATGCCACCCATGCTGGTTATTGCCTCCAAAAGTCGTGTTCTATTGATTCAAGGGCATCGCCAATTGCCATGCCATCATCTCATTACTAGTATGCCTTCTCGTTATGCTACTATACCTCGGCAAACAATTGAGCAAAGTTTGAGAGTCCTCATCCTATGCACCTTTAGGTTACACCCAACATGGGGTTTCTATCCTTGCTTACCTAAGTATCAACAAGATGATATAACAATTTACCTCCATAGAAATTTCTAGTATGCCTTTTAGTTATGCTATTGTACCCTAGCAAACAGTTGTGCAAAGTTTGAGACTTCGAGAGTCCTCGTGCCTATCCACAGATGCGCTTGGATCCCTCTCCGAATACAACAAGCTATTCCTACACCACATGCATCTAAACAACAAGGTATTGATGATGGTTTGCCATATGCAATGGAAGATGTAGTACAACATGAAAGGGCTGCTGTAAATGCAACAAAAACGATCCCGAGATGGGTGTTACAAACTCTCCAAGAGAGTAAAATGGATGCTTCAATAGCTCAACGCATGCAACACATGATATAGGGAAAGCCCATTTTGTTGATTTTACGAAAGTAGATGATTGTGATGAGCGTGTGTTTATGAGCTCACTGTCAGATGATAATGAGCCTACTTCCCTAGACGAAGCTCAACAAGATGTACATTGAATGCAAGCCATGCAAGATGAGTTAAACACTATTGCCACTAACTCTACATGGGATCTTGTGGATTTATCCCCTGGCAAAAAGGCCATTGGCACAAAATGGTTTTTTAAACTCAAACACAAACTTGATGGTACCATTGACAAGTACAAAGCACAATTGGTAGCAAAAGACTATGCACAAAAAAAAGATATAGATTACGAAGAGACTTTTACTCCTACATCCCGTATGAATACAATGAGATGTGTCATTGCTATGGCTGCAAATTATGATTGGGAAATACATTAGTTGAACATTAAGATAGCATTCTTAAATGGGGATTTGTGGTTAAGGGAAGAAAGCACATGGTATCCAAGCTAAACAAAGCTCTTTATGGTTTCAAACAACAAGCTCCTTGTACATGGTACTCTAAAATTGATGCATATTTGGCCAACACAAGGTTAAAAAACAATCCAACTTCTCCCACTATACATTAAGAATGAAGAGAGAGACTTGTTGAATATCATTCTTTATGTAGATGGCATGCGACTCACCAAACCTTCAAAAGAAAAAATTACAAATTTCAAGGTTGAATTAAAACATGCATTTGCTATGTCAAATATGGGCTATCTACACTATTATTTGGGAACTCAATTCACCCAAAATCAATATGGTATCATCATGTCACGATTAGAGTATGTGGATAGATTGTTACATAGGTTTAATATACAAGATTGCAAACCTATGTGCACTCTTATGGAGCCAAGCTTAAAGTTGACTATACATAATAGTGAAGAGATATCTAAAATTACAATTTATAGCCAAGCTATTGGCTGTCTTACTTATCTTTGCAACACACACTCTAACATTCAATATGCAATATCTTAGGTAAGCAAGTATATACATAGCCCACGGACTATACATTGACAAGCTATTAAGTGAATCTTCAAATACTTGTAAGATACTCAATCACATGCATTATTATTTCCTTGGGAAGAGACTTGCAATTACAAGCTTACAATGATTCAAATTCGGTTGGTAATGCAAACACTAGGCAATCTACTAATGGACACTCTTTCTCTTTGGGTCATTCATGCATTTCATGGCTAAGCAAGAAATAACCTACAGTGGCTACCTCATCCTATGAGCTTGAGTACAAGGCAACCTTCATGGCAATAGTAAAATGTGTATAATTACACAAATTGTTGACTAATCTATATTTATCATTCAAGAGTCCTACACCTATTCTTTCTAACAATCAAAGTGCTATTGCAATGGCACGAAATCTTGTGATTCATGCTCGCACAAAACATATTGAGATGCATTACCATTATGTCAAAGAGAGATACCACGTAGAAGAGATCAACTTGATATATGTTCCTACAAAAAAAATGTTGCAAACATTTTCACTAAGACACTACCTCATGAGAACTTTGAGGCTTTTCACAAGTCCTTAAACTTGCTACCCTTTGGTGATTGATCATTCCTGTACTTTACCACATTGACACTACAAGGGGGTGTTAAAATTTGCCAATTCTATGGACAATGCCCAATGTTTTAGTCTTTATTCTTTTTCAATTCTTAGTGTAAACACAACTAAAGTTATAAGTTATGTCACCACTCTTAGAGTTAGAGTTAGAGTCAAGTTAAAGCTAGGTCTATCTTAGATCTACCTTGTACCTTTCATTCTCATTCTTACAATTCAATAAGTACACTCTACTCCTTTGCTTCAACACACTCTCATTGTCTCTCTTTTCTCTCCACAATTGGCTATCATTTTTCAACATAACCACCTCTTAAATTGTTGTGCTTTCATCTTTCTACTACCACCCATGCGGTTTATTGTCTCCAAAATCTACATTTTACTAATTCCAAAGCATCGCCAATTACTATGCTTTTATCTCTCTGCTATATTTTCTATTTTCAATCAATCTTTTACCCATCTAAAACTAGTTGCCTAGATACATTCCAAGATCCGTCAAAGTGTAATACACTCTATTGCTCATACTCTTTGCTTCACCCTCGAGACACAAAAGTACATAGTGTGTTTGCTATATTGGGCATTATATTCTATTTAGTATTCATACTTCATTATTCAATGTATTCATTGTCCTTGAGACCCTAACTAAGTTCTATATCAATTTGTACATTTATCATATAATCATTTTTGTTTTTTATAATAGAGCATTCCTTTACAATAATGACATTGTTGAATCTTTGAGCCATTAACCAATTGCTTGATGAGATAAAAAGATAAGCATGCCACTCAATGCAAGGATTTCACTTGGAAGGCTACTTAGTTGTCTTTTCACCCTTTCAAGTGCCCAAAGAACAAAAATGCAATGCAAATACAAAGAGTAATGCATGATAAAAATGAATGCTAGTGTAACAAGTGCCACTTAAATAATGCTCTCACAAGAAAATTATTCACTTGCCCAAGTGCTCTTTTACAATAAAACTTCAATGCACTAATGAAAAATATGTTAATGCAAAGATATACACCATGATAAGTCAATCCTTGGATGTATGAAGAAATAGAAGAACCTTTTTCAATGTGAAAGAAAAGCAAAGGCTTGATGCTAAAGTGAAAGGTGGATCAAGATTGATATCCCCATGCAATCACTTAGCATTAGCCAATAAACAACCTTTGTGAGAAGGTCAACAATAGCATCTTTGCCATCGCTTCAATAACCATTTTATATTAGTGAAAATAAAATGAATAGTGCATAATATATTAATGCCACTTGGTGCTACAAAATGAGACACACTACATTACAAATACTTGAGTAATGTAAGTCTTGAGCTATAAATGTAGGCAAAGCTTGAAGCACATATGAAGAAAGAGCAAGGACCTATATGAAATATGAATGCCAAGATTTGTCACTGCAAGGCTAGTTGCTTATCGTTATCATCGTAATTCTAAATTTGATCAAGACATGAATCAAAGTGGAGATGATAAGTTGCATTTATCAAGATGCAAGGGTTTGCAAGGCTAGTTGCTTATCGTTATCATCGTAATCCTAAATTTGATCAAGACATGAATCAAAGTGGAGATGATAAGTTGCATTTATCAAGATGCAAGGGTTGTTAGGATCCTCCAAGATGTTCATGATGGCATCCTCATCTTTGTGGCGTACTTTGTTGGCTCCTTGATTCCCTTCCTAGGCCCTTGAACATGCTCTCTTTTCTCCTTTGTCTTTTGCTCCGTCTCTCCTGAGTAATGGGATTAGCCTTTGCAGCTATACTCTTGTAAAGTATAAAAAAATTTGCAATAAGACAAGATCATTGTCCTTTTGTGCCTCAAGTTTGCTTTTGTTCTTAGAGGCAATATGATTGTTATAGTTTCATAATTGCTTCAAACAATAGGAGCTAATAGTTGAGCTTAAAATGCATATGGCTATTATTTTATTCATAGCCTTGTAGACCTTGGTTGCCTATCATCTAAAAGATATTAAATAGACAATTAGTTAAACCATGGCATCCATCCATTTCACCTTATCCCAAAAGTCCATGTTCTTAGCCATCGTGTTTCATGGGATCCTAGTCATATTTCCCACAGCAAATCCTTCAAAAGTCAACGCTCACTATGCAACATTTCCTCCTTACTTCTACACTCTTCATCGTCACCTTTGGGGCTTCATTAAACACATCGAGTCCCTTTATATGAACTTAAACCATGTATATATGAGCCAATTAAACAAAGAGACTTAAAAGAAGATTTAATTGCCTTTGAAATCATGGTCAACCCTAGGGCAATCCTTTGTGACACCCTTGGTCTCCTTGGGTGGAACCTTTTAGTCAAGCAAAGAGTCTACTTCTCATCACCCTTGAGATTTTTGTTTGGACTTGAAAGAGAATGTTAGTTACCTCTAATTTTAGCTGAAGCTAATCTCAACTTTTGAGTTAGCTTCTTTAGATCTTGTATACCCCCAAATCAAAATTCTAAGGATAATTGGCTCAAAAAGTTCTATAAAAGGACACGTGTGTGTGTGTGTGTGTGTGTGTGTGTGTGTTGGCCACACTTTCCATGATTGAGTCTGTGCTTTGCCATCAGCTTCTTAACTAGCTTGCCATCATCCTTGTCATCACACCATCAGCCTGCCTAAATTCAGCCCTCATCAACATCCTATGCCAAACAGCATCACCTTCATCTCTCCATGCTCAAAGGCAAGAGTAATTAGGCAGCCAAAGAGGGTCAAGCACCTGACCAACAGGCAGATTATACAGCCTAAAAGCGACTGAATAAAGCTAAAATGGACTATTGGAAAATTTTAGGCACCATGTTAACCAAAACGTCTCACTTAATCTGTCCATCAATGCTTAAGCCCCTGGACAATAATGTCTTCATTATTGCATCACCCAGATTATGCAGATTCAAACTTCAGCATTCTTATGTGTAGCAGTTTCTGTTAAGCCTCATTATGAATACAGGCCCTCGAGTTATGCAGGCTAAAAAAGGATTTACTATTCAATTTGAGCGCTGCATTTCATTACTATTAGATTGCTGCTACTGAAAGCAGTTTCAAGGTTGGTGCATTATGCAGACTAGTGTGTAAGATTTTTCTATTTACTTTTAGTTCTTATAACAGTTCTCAATGTGGCATGTTCAGTTCATCTATTAAGCAGGTTGCCAGCTGGAGAAGATCAATACAGGTCATTAGCCCATATGCCGAATACTACTTCTCTTTACTGGCTGCTCCTCCCGAGGTGCAGACTGAGGCCTAATGAGCCGGCCTGCAGCTCAAAACAAAAGAAACGAGTTCACCTGGTGAGTATCAAAACAACATGCTGAAGGCACTGGAGTATGCCACGGTTGTTTTTGCCCTACTTTTCTTGCAGGTGCACCTTATCATACAGAGATTTTCCATTTGAGCCATAGTCGTCTCCACAACTGAAGAAAAGACTGCTGACCTATCTCGTTGATTGATAGAATCTACTGGACCTGGTTCCTTGGTGACCGATCATTAATGTAATCTGTTTTCTGCTAAATAAGGTGACTTAACCAAACAAGAGGGAGAATTGCAATATACCAGTATTGACACCAGAAGCGGAGTTGCTCGATATCTGGCCTATTCTTCTCCACACACTTGAAGCACTCGTACGCCGGGTAAATGTATCCCAACACCATGCTGAAAAGCCGCATCAACAAGGGTAAGCAGACAGCTAAGAGAGATCGATAGCCAGAAAGGGACAAGAGATCACGTAGACTTACATGATCGCCCGGGTGATAAAAGAGCCCATCATTTTGGCTATATGCGGAAGAAGTTATGGAAGCAAATGCATTCAGATTTAGGGTTGTGACAGGAAGAAGAAGAAGAAGGAGAGAGAGAGAGAGAGAGAGAGAGAGAGAGAGTGTGTGTGTGTGTGTGTGTGTGTATGTTTTCAACTTGGTCCTGGGCGCCACGATTTTGAAAATCTCTCTCCCCCTTCCCCCAAACGGACGCGCCGTTCAAAACAAGCTCCGGCGTCGCGCTGGTTGCGAGGCGGCTCTCTCTCTCTCTCTCTCTCTTTCTGACATTCATTCGTATGACACCTGGGCATGCCGTTTACTGCGCCCACGGGACACAAGTGAGCATGCGTCAAGGCACGTTCCAATTTCGACCACCCATAATGTCCAAAAGAATTACGGCGAAATGAGCTTTAGGGGCTAATTTTAGAGTCGCACTTCTAAAACCTTGTAGTCCATCTTCTATCTTTTAAGAGAATGTAATGAATCAATACTTGCACATGCAAGGGGATTAAGGGAGGGAGTGGATTTTAAGGTTGAAAAATCTCCCAAAAATTTTTTGAAAATGAAAAAGATGAGATCCATGGACAAACTATCAAACTCGATGGACATGGCGCCACCTCCTTGACCTCAAGTTTATGTGATTGCTATTAATCATCAAAATTATCGAACTACTAGGCGTTAACTTAAAGAAATCCAATGCATGCTATTGGTGAGAGGACGCCATCGATGAACACGAGAAGATAGGAAGAAGCACCGCCCAACAAGCCTATAGCCTTAGGCTATAAAGCCAAGGCTAGCCTAAGGCTAAGGCCAATGCCTTGCTATCACCCACCTATTGCCTAGAGAGAGAGAGAGAGAGAGAGAGAGGTGAATAGCTAGAGAAAAAAAGAAGAGATGAACAAGAAGAGGAAGTGGGGAAGAAGAGAGGAGGAGCAATGGATAGGTGTACAAGAATAGGAGAGGGGGGAAGAGAGAAAGTAGAGAAGAAGAAAAGAAAATGAGGATAGAGAGGAAGAGAGGGAGTGACACAAAGAAGCAAGAGAAGATCATCTTCAATTCCAAAGGGGAGCACCACTCTAGCTCACAAGGGTCTCATCTACCTTTTGTACCCCAACACAAGTCATTCCTCTCCTAGTGAAGTATCAATCTTGCAAATCATATAAACATAGAAAAAATAATTTTTGATGGATTAGGATAATTAAAGTAGGATATCATAAATTAATTGATTAAATTAAAAATTATAACATATATAACTCATCAAAAATTAATAAATCGAACTTGTAGTTAGTTTTAAACCTAAGATATTGAAACCAATTCACCTTACCAACATGACAAGGCAACTACAAGTCCTAGATTTTGGGATAGCCAAAAAGAATGATAGAATTCTCCTTGAGAAGAATGAAAGTCTATTAATTCCTAGGAAAAATACAACCTTGTTGATGTACATAATCTCCAAGGAGAATTTGTGATTCAAAAAATCAAATCAATTCCCACAAATTAGGATAAACTCTAGATTCATAATGAGGTCAAGTGACCAATCTTTGAGAAGGGCCACGAACAAAAAATTTGTGAGCAAAGTTATCAACAACTAGGAAGGAAGGTTAATTAAAGTTTAGATCTCACATAAAAAGGGGGATTTAGAAAAGACGAATCTAAAGGGAAACTAGGAAAAATTCGAGTTAAGAAGGATTGCCTCTAAGTTAAGATCTTGCTATTGCCTCTCTATTTGTTATAAATATTGCTTGTGCTTGTAGCGATGCATACAAGTTTAACTTAATGCACTTAGGAAGTTGATTGAATAATTTAAAAAACCTAATGTACTAAGTTTGTAATAATATAAAAAGGAAAGTGCACTAGACCTTCCCCAAGGCTAGTTGCAAGGTCCCTTTTCCAAGGGGAAATCAATTACTATCCTCAAAGAGTTTTGGATCAACCCTAATGGTGAGAGGTCGCTCCGTAAGGGGATCCTTGGGCAAGAGGAGTTGAGGGTGCCAGGGGGGCTTTGGCCAATAAAATCTTAGACTCCTAGGAATCATCCAAGCTCCTACACGATTCAAGATGGATTTCCTTATATCCCAATACTAGTTAGGAGCAGAAATCTTAGAGAAATAAAGGCCTTCATGCTATTCTTTTGTATGGGTGAAAGGTGGATACTTGTATAAGAATTTCCTCTTAAATAAAGTTGTCTTTCAAAAGGGTTGTTTTCATTGTTGTATATTGTGATTTTAAATTACGTGAACAAGCATTACGATGAAAAGAATTAAGTAAGAAAGTCTATTTTATGTGTACAACTTAAATGTATTAGGTAAGTAGATAACTAAAACTATCCAACTTTGAGGGAAGCAAGAGGGCGTGATTTTTGACAAATTCACCATAGAACATGCAAGGTAGTCTCAGTAAGTCGAGAGCTTCTCACAAATTAAATCCATTAGAGTATATAAAATTTTGACTCTTAGAATTAATTAGAACCTTGACTTCTTATTGTTTTAGGGGAACGAAGTGAGACTTTGCCTTATGGGCAAAAGGGTCGACATACTCATACTCCCCCTCATTTCTCACTCTCCTTGAACCAAGTGCAATATGAGTCAAGTTCGGTTCCTCAAGCAATCTAGCACAAGCACTTACTCAAAGGTCGACACTAGCTAACCCAAATAGGAGACATTCGCTTATCTAAAAATCGAAATTCAAGTCAATTCTCGTGGGAACTATCAAGACCTTCCATTGTAAAGTAGACTCAATAGAGTCTAGGTAGCAAACCTTGTGTTATTCAACAGAGTACCGAGTGACATTGCTTAGAAAAATCATCTTGATGGACCACTAAATCATGACACTAAGGATGTCTCAAGTTGGCACCTCACATGTGGTATCAAAGCAAAATGGAATTAATATATAGGAAGATTTATCTGTAACCTTGTTTTGGAAAACGTTTATGAAAAAAATAAATTGATTTACCCTCTAATTATTAATGGAATCTCTTTTAGAATAATAAAGATTGGCAAAAATTATTGATATTTTGAGCAATGTTTATCTCGGCAATGCATTCCATTGATTTTGATTGGTGGGATCGCTTCATGAGGATCTTGGAGTATATGTACAATCCTTTGCCATTGTATCGGGAGCATCAATGGGGACGTGAAACAAGGTCTATTGCTTCATCAATGCCGATCGACTTGCCTATCTTCAAAATAAACTTAAGAGAATCAAGTGGATGGAAAACCTTAAGCTGGTCAAGCTATTCATTTTCAAAGAATCGTGCCTAAATCCCATCCTCAACATCGTAGGGGGAGAACGAGTTCGTCCAGAACTGTTATCTTTATGATTGAATGCTCTATATTCTCCCAACTGAACCCATTGCCATTTTGGGGCACTTGCGCTACCACAATTATTATAAAGATGGTTTTTCAATTCTTTCCCAAAAATACAAAGTTCTAAAAATATTTGATGAACCTCTAGCCTACAAAACCATTGATGTATTTGAATTTCACAATTACAATTGTTGTAACCCAAATTGTCTCTTTAACTTGATTTCCAAAACTATCTACTTGATGTAATAATGAAATCAAGTTAGCCCTATTATGAACTATGACTAATAAAAAGGGCTCAATTTTTCACAAGATTGTGTACTTTGTACTAACCTTATGCTAAAATTTAACATTTTCATAGATTCAAGTATTGAAAAAGACCTTAAAGAGAGTCGAATATTGTAAGCTCTCGAGACATGCAACTAATCTTATAAATGTTAACAAAACTAGGGCATCGCACCTTCCATATCTATGCTTACCCCGGCTAAAGCACAAGAGAATCAATTCCTACTCAAGCAAATTAAACCACCTGAGTTTGATGGGAAAGGAAAGGATGTCGAATCTGAAGTGAAAATTTGGATCAAATCTATGGAGGATTACTTCAATGCCACAGGTACTACTCCTCCAAATCAAGCAATGATAGTAAAATTGAAGTTGACTAGTGAATCCCAAATTTTGTGGAAATAATGGTGCAAGGACCAAGGGGTTGTGGAAGCGATCACTACTTGGGACAAGCTGAAGGAAGCTGTATGCGGTGATACTTCCTACCTGCATACTGCATACTAAAAATGAATAAATTCTTTAGCTTGAAGCAGTATGGATTAAGTTTGGAAGCTTACTATTCTAGATTTATGTCCCTTTTGAAGTGTGCCTTGCCCATGGACATCACACAACAAGTGTAAAAGTCTTGTCACAAGCTAAACCCTCTACTAGACACCCCTCTCAAAGCAATGTGTCCATCCAACTTACAAAATGCATTAATTCGAGCAAGGCCCATTATATAGTAACTTCAATCAACATCCAAGAGTAGCTGATTTTGGGAACAAAGTTCTCCATATAAAGAACCACGAGGATATGTCAAGAGGATCCAAGGACAATACCAGACCAGTCAAAAGAAAAAGGCCAAGATAAGTGCAGTTTGAAACTTCTTTCCAATAGATGACAATAAGGAGTTACTAAGATGTTTCCATTACAATGAGCATGACTACTTCAAAAGACAATGTCTGAAGCTAGGTCAACCAATCCACCAAGGGCAATTTCGGGGCTAGAATTGAATAGTTTCAACCACCAAGGAAAAGTTGTTATAGTAACCTTCAAATGAAGGAACAAAGAAATAGAGGAAGGTGAAGATCCCACTTTAAAAGTAGACATGGAAATAGCGACAATACATGCTACTCTTAACAAGAAGGACCCCAATTGCTAATTCTTAGTAATCCAAACCCCAGCAACTTACCAAGGTAAAAGCTTTAAATTTTTGATTGATTATGGAAACACCCACTCATTTATCTCACTAAAGTGTGCAAAGAGGCTATGAATAAACACCAAACCTACATCTAAGTTGTCTGTGGAATTGGCAAATGGCAAATAGACAATTTTTGCTCAACAAACCAAAAGGGTATAATTTAACTTAAGAGGCAATCTTTCCAACGTGGGTTTCAGAGTCATGAATTTAGGATATTATGAGTGCTTGTTAGGAATGGATTGGCTAATCCCCAATGATGCTTATATTCATTGAGGTAAAGGTCAAATCACATTCTTGGATCAAAGAGGAGAGTTAGTGACCACTCAAGGTGAAGTTGGAAACCTTAGAATCCAACTAGCAAAAGCTTCTCGGATCATGAAGGGGCTGAGAAAATGACTATCTATCTACTAATCAAACTTAATAAGATTGAGCAAGGAAAGGAAGCTAATGAAAAACCATCCGATTCCCTGAAGAGCTGACATAACTTCCTCCACCAAGAGAAGTTGATCATGAAATTAAGCTAACACCAGTTAGCAAAAATACCCTATCATATATCCATTCAAGAAGCCATTGAGTTGAAAAAATAACTCAAATAACTTTTGGACCAAGGATACATCAGACCGAGTAATTCATCATGGGGAGCCTCTCTGTTGTTCCAAAAGAAAAAGGATGAAAACATCCATCTCTACATTAACTACCATGGGCTAAACCAGGTAAGGATTAAGAACAAATATCCAATTCCAAGGATAGATGGATTACTTGATCATGTCTTCAAGGTGCAAATATATTCTCAAAGATTAATCTATAATCAAAAGCTATTATCATAAAAGGATCAAAGAAGAAGATATTTCAAAAACTACATTTAATACAAGGTACGGCCATTACAATTTCATTATAATGACTTTTGGGTTAACCAATGCACCCGGAACCTTTAATAAGCTAATGCAATACATTTTTCGGCCCTATCTTGATGATTTTGTTATTATCTTCTTTGGTAACATCTTGACCTAATCAATGAGGGATGAAGATCATGAATCACAACCTCATGTTGCCCTTGAAACAATGAGAATGCACAAGCTTTATACCAATAAGAAGAAATGTGCCTTCTATAAAAGGCAAATTGAGTATCTTGGATTTATAGTATTTGACAAAGGGATTGCGATAGATCTTGCCAAGGTTAAAGACTTATAAGAATGGGCACCCCCAATGACAATTAAAGAAGTTGGGCTTAACAGGATGGTACAGGTTTTTTATTAAGAATTAAGCCTTGATTGTTGCACCCTTGACTAACTTATTCAAGAAGCAAACTGCCATTATATGGATCCCCATTGAACAGTCTAGAATGGGCACCCCCAACAACAATTAAAGAAGTCGGCCTTAACAGGATGGTACATGATTTTTGTTAAGAAATATGCCTTGATTGCCACACCCTTTGACTGACTTGCTCAATAAACAAATTGGAATTATGTGGACCCCCATTGAACAGCCTAGCTTTGAGAAGCTTAAACAGAGTTTGACCGTAACTCCTATTCTAAAAGTACCTGACTTAAACCAAGAATTTGACGTTATCACTAATGCAAGGTCTCTGCATTAAGCTATGTGCTCATGCAAGAAGGCCATCTAATAGCCTACTCTTGTAGGATGTTAGAGATTTATGAGAAGAACTATGCTACCCATGATCTAGAGATACTTCTTGTGATTTGTGCTCTCAAACTATGGAGACACTATTTGCTTGGCAACAAGTTTACCTTAGTCATAGACCATATAAGTCTCAAATGGATATTTATTCAACCCAATCTAACTATGAGGCAATGATGATGGGTTGAAGTCTTGCATGAGTATGACTTCAAGATCAAGTGCATGCCAAGTAAGGAGAATGACTTCAAGATCAAGTACAAGCCATGTAAGGAGAATTCCGTTGCAGATGCCCTAAGCCGCAAAGAATTTCTCAACACCCTTATCTTAGACAAACCCTCCAAGGCAATATCTTTAACGGCAATGGTGCCAGTGCCTAGTAATCCAATCATAGAAATGCCTAAGGGAGAAGTAGGTAAGGACCCAATATATCAATAGATGATAAAAGTAGTCATATCCAATAAGACAAACCCTGAGTTCAATTCAAGTATTTGAACATCTCCACAAAAGGAGGACTTATCCACTTCAAGTATTTGAACATCTCTACAAAAGGAGGACTTATCTACTTCAAGTATTTGAACATCTCTACAAAAGGAGGAATTATCTACAAACCCTAAGTTCAAATTCAAGTATTTGAACATCTCTACAAAAGGAGGACTTATCTACTTCAAAATGAGATTGTGCATCAAGAAAAATATACTTTGGGAGGCCCACAATTCTTCTTTCTCAAGACATCCGGGCTATGCAAAGAATCTCAACACTATAAGAAAAAGCTTTCATTGGGAAAAGCTCAAGGGTGATGTGCTTAAATATGTCATTGAATGCTTGAGCTACCAACAGGTCAAGGCTGAGTGGATCAAGATGGCAAGAAAGCTCTAACCACTTGACATCCCACAAATAAAGTGGGTGTTTGTCAGCATGGATTTTGTAGTTGGATTGTTGTGTCCAAGGAGGATACGATTCAATCCTAGTCATTGTGGATATGCTAACTAATGCTGCTCACAGTTAAAACCAACTATGATGCTTTAGACATTGCAATGATCTTTGTGAACAAGATCTTTAGGCTGCATGGATTGCCTAGAAGGATCAACAGCAATCATGATTCACTCTTCACTTCTCATTCTTTGGAAGAGTTTGTTTGAGGCCATTGGTCAGCACCACCTATCATCCTCAAACTGATGGGTAAATAGAATGAGTCAACCAAGTCATTAAAGGCATACTTAGAGCTTACTATTGTAGGGAACCTAAGTGGTGGATACAAACCTATCTTTGGTGGAGTTTTCTTACAATGCATCCTATTATCAAAGGATCTAGATGACCCCATTCCAAGCCTTGCATGGATAAGAGTGCCTAAACCCATTAAGCTTTTCCAACCCTACCTTAAAAGTAGAATCTTCCAAGAAGATGTTGGAAGAAATGGATGAGCAAGTTAAGGCTATTAGATAAGATATCCAGGCTACCAAGGATTGACAAAAAGAATATGTTGATCTAGGAAAACAAGAACAAATCTTCAAGGTAGGAGACATAGTTTTCATTTGTGTTCAACCAAATAAAAACTCTTTATCTTTAGGGCAATACAAGAAGCTAAGCACAAGATATTGTAGACCATATAAATTTCTCAAGTATTTAGGGCTCAACGCTTATAAACTACAACTTCCTAAACACTTGAAAGTTCACAATGTAATTTATATTAGCCTTCTAAAAGGTTATGTACCCAATCCTATTTATATTTTTTATGATCAACATTGTAATGCCAAGCCAAGGAGTCCTTGAGCTTTAACTTGACAATATAGTTAATGTGAGAGAATGCATCCTTAGAAGTAGAACCATTAGGGAATATCTCATCTAATGGAAAGACTATCTTGAGGAGGATGCCACTTCGATAGATGAGGATACCCTATGTAAACAATATTCCCATCTTCTTTCATAATAAAGGACTAAAACCTAGTAAATTCTTAGAAAGAACTTTCTCATATGTTTTTTTAAAAAATTACACTTAAAATGGCTATTCTACCTTTATAATCTTGGACTACAATGTAGTACCGCAAAAAAGCATGAAGAGTCCTATCCTATAGATCTTACAATCCAACCTACTCGGTAACTTGGAGACGAGGGCATCTTGATTCCCCTAAGGAGGAAAAGGCGTAATGAATTGATACTAGCGCATGAAGAGGGATTAAGGGGGGGAGTGGATTTTAAGGACATCTTGATTTCCCTAAAGAGAAAAAGATGCAATGAACTGATACCCACGTGTAAAGAGGGATTGAGGGGGGGAGTGGATTTTAAGGTTAAAAAACCTTAGAAAAAAATTGTGAAAAATAAAAAGATGAGATCTGTGGACAGAATTGCACATTGCCATGTCCTCGATCTCAAGATTGTGCAATTACTATTGATCATTAGAGTCATTGAACTATTGGGTGTGAACTCCGAGAAATCCAATACAGGCTATCAATGAGAGGACGCCATCGATGAACATGAGAAGATAGGAAGAAACACCACCCCACAAGCCTATAGCCTTAGGCTATAAAGCCAAGGCTAGCCTAAGGCTTAGGCTAATGCCTTGCTATCACTCTCCCATTGCAGAGAGAGAGAGAGAGAGAGAGAGAGAGAGAGAGAGAGAGAGAGAGAGAGAGAGAGAGAGAGAGAGAGAGAGAGAGAGAGAGGGAGAGAGAGAGGTGAATAGGTGGAGAACAAAAGAAGGGAAGAAGAAGAAGAGGAAGTGGGGAAGAAGAGAGGAGGAGAAGAAGGGAAGAGGAGAGGAGAGGAAGAAGAGAAGAGAAGGAGGGGAAGAGAAAAAGTAGAGAATAATAAAAGGAGTAGACGAAAAGAAGAATAAAAGAAGGAGTAGAGTAGAATAAAAGAAAGTAGAGCAAGAGAGTGAAGAAAGAAAGGGAGTGAGAGAAAGGAGCAAGATGAGATCATCTTCAACCACAAAGGGGAGCACCACTTGGACTCGCAAGGGTCTCATCTACCTTTTGTACCCCGATACTAGTCCTTCCTCTCTTAGAGAAGTCTTGATCTTGCAAGGAGCCACCAACCCATTTAGAGTTCAAGATGAAGCTAGTGTCACAGATGTTTTCTTGCAATGGACTCAAAAAGGCGATATTTTGGAGTGAGGAGTGCATGAACTACCAATATGATCGTGAACATAGTTGGCATGCCATCACATGTGACATAAGACCATATTCCTTCATAAATTAGTGTCCATTCAATACACAACTAAGAATGTAAATAAAGAAGTTTCAATTTGGTAAAGAAATTACAGAGAAAGGAAATTCTAGAACATGTAAAGGTTATTAAATTAGAAAGTTAGGATAATTTGCATAACATTACATTGCGTTGGGTAAATTATCTTAAGTTTCTTATAAACAAAAAATTACATCAAGAATAAATCTCGTAGCATTTACAAACCGTGTAAATATAGTAAAAGGTAAAAACTTGCATTTAGAATATTTATGTTAGCCTTTACAAACCATGTAAATGTAGGAAAAGATAGAAATTACACTTATAATATTTCTATTAGTGTTTACAAACTATGCAAATGTAGGGATAGATGAAAATATTTACATTTAGAATATTTCTTTTAGCATTCACAAACTATGTAAAGCAAAAAAGGACAATAGAATTCTCATTGAGAAGAATGAAAGTCGAATTCTTAGGAAAAATATGGTCTTGTTGATGTATGTAATCTCTAAGGATAAATTATGATTCTAAAAATTATATTAACTCTCACAAATTAGGATAAACTCTAGATTCGTAATGAGGTCAAGCAACCAACCTTTGACAAGGGTTAAGAACAAAAATATTGCAAGCAAAGATATCGAAAACTAGGAAGGAAGTTTAATTGAAATTTAGATCTCACATAAAAGGGGGGATTTAGAAAAGATGAATCTAGAGGGGAACCATGAAAAATTTAAGAGTTAGAAGAGAGCTAAGTTGAGAAGGATTGCCTCTAAGTACTGCCTCTCTGTTTGTTAGGAATATTGCTTGAAGAAAAATTGCTTGTGCTTGTAAAAATGCATACAAGTTTAACTTAATGCACTTAGGAAGCAAATTGAATAATCAAAAAAACCTAATATACTAAGTTTGCAATAGGATAAAAAGGAAAGCACACTAGACCTCCCCCCAGGCTAGTTGTAGGTCGCTTTTCCAAGGGGGAATAGGTTACTACCTCAGAGAGTTTTGGACCAATCCCGATGGCGAGAGGTCGCTCCATAGGGGGATCCTTGGGCAAGAGGATTCAAGGGTGCCAGGGGGGCTTTGGCCAATAAACCCTTAGACTCCTAGGAATCGTCCAAGCTTCTATACAATCCAGGATGGACTTCCTTAGGTCTCAATACTAGTTAGGGGTGGAAATCTTGGAGAAATAAAGGCCTTCATGTCATTTTTTCGTATTGGCAAAAGGTGAACACTTGTATAAGAATTTTCTATAAAATAAAGAAGTTGTCTTTCAAAATGGTTATTTTCATTGTTGTATATTGTGATCTTAAATTACATAAATGAGCAAGCATTGTGATTAAAAGGATTAATTAAAGAAGTTGATTTTAAATTACATAAATGAGCATTGTGTGTTGTGATCTTAAATTACGTAAATGAGCATTGTGATTAAAAGGATTAATTAAGGAAGTTGATTATGTGTATAACTTTAATGTGTTAGGTAAGTAGATAATTATAACTACCCAGTATAGGAAAATTTGACACATAATCAATAAGGACCTTGACTTTGTATAGTTTTAGGGGAATAGAGTGAAACTTTGCCTTATGGGCAAAGGGGTCGATGTACTCATACTCCCCCTTATTTCTCACTCTCCTTGAACTAAGTGTGGTATGAGTTGTGGCTTTGGTTCAAACAATCTAGTGCAAGTAGTTGCTTGAAGGTTGATGCTAGTTAACTCAAATCGGAGACCTTCACTTATCTAGAAATTGAAATTCAAGTCGATTCTCATGAAAATGGCCAAGATTTTCTATGCAAGGTAAACTCAAGAGAAACTAGATAGCAAACCTCATGTTATTCAAAAGAGTACCGAGTGGCATTGCCTAAGAAAATTATCTCAATGGACCACTAAATCATGTCACTAAGGATGTCTCAAGTGGGCATGTTATAGACAAGTACATTGAAGCTAACCCCCAAAGAACCAAAATTTAGCCGACTTAGTTTTGCAAGGAGACAATTTTCTTAAGCCAATTTTTTTTTTTCCTTCGAGTTAAAAAATCAAATTATGTTTTGATTTTTAAGGTGTGGGCCCTTTCTACATCCATTCTTAATTTTTCAAATGCATCAAATTTAGTGCACATGCCCTATATAATAACTACTATGCTGCTTCTTGTATCACATGAAGCTGTCATGAAGTGGCAAGTGAAGTTAGCATGGCAACTTTTCTTAACAATTCATTTCTCCTCTTTTTCCTCTTTATTTTCTCTCTCTCTCTCTCTCTCTCTTCCTCCAATTCCCTATGTCTAAGATTTTTTTATCTCTCTACCTTTTATTTTAGTTTGTTTTCTCTCATCTCCTTGTTCTCTCTCTCTCTCTCTCTCTCTCTCTCTCTCTCTCTCATACATCAAACGTAAAACTAAAAGGAATTTATAAAATTTGTAATATAAAACGCAAGATATGTATACAATCTCTGCATCAAACTTATAAAATTTCATCTATATAAAGAGTTGGCACTAATTAAACCTCACAAAGTTTGAAGTTCAAGTCAAACCTTCCTCTCTTTCTCTCTCTCTCTCTCTCTCTCTCTCCATTTTTTCCTTGATTATTTTTCTTTCCTCTCCCTTTCCATATTTTCCTCTCTCTCTCTCTCTCTCTAGTCTTTTTCTCTTGCTCTCTCTCTTCTTACCTCTATCTTTTATTCCTCTCTCTTCCCTCCTTTTTCCCTCCCCCTCTCTCTCCCTCTTTTTTCTCTCTCCCCCTTCTTTTTTCTTTTTTTCTTTTCTCTCTCCTACTTTTTCCTTCTCTTTGCTTTCGCTTTCCAAAATTTTTTCATTTTTTATCTTCTCACCCTCTCTCTCTCTCTCTCAATCTTTTTTGTTTCCCTCTCTTTCCTATTTTTCTCTCTCCTCTTTTTTCTTTTCTTCTTGTCACACACACTCTCTCTCCCCTCTTTTTTCTTTATTTCTCTCTATCTCCTCTCTCCTTGCTTTTTAATTCTCTCTCTCTCTCTCTTCTTTGCCTCTCCCCTCTTTTCCCTTTCTTTCCCTTCTCTTTTTTATTTTTTCTTTTCTATCTCCTACTTTTTCATTCTCTTTGCTATTTCTCTCTCTCTCTCTCTCTAAATTTTTCCCTTTTTTTTCTCTTCTCACCTCATCTATCTCACTTTCCTCTTTCTCTCAATCCTTTTTCTCCCTCTCTTTCTCTTTCCTCTTTTTTATCTCTCCTCTTTTTTATTTTCTTCTCGTCTATCTGTCTCTCTCCTCTCTTCTTTCTTTTTTCTTCTTTTTCTTTCTCTCTCTCTCTCATTTCTTCTCATTTTTTGGCCTCCTCTCTCTCATCTCTTTTTTCTCTCACCTATTTTCCCTCTCTCCTCTCTCTCCTTTTTAAATTTTCTATCTTCTCTTTTTCTTTTCTTTTCTCTCTTCTCTTGCCCTTCTTTTTTCTTTTTTTCTTTTCTTTCTCCTACTCCTCTCTTTTCCTTCTCTCTCCCTCTCCTCATTTTTTTCTCTCTCTATTTTCCTTGTTTATTCAGTCTCTCTTTGCTTATCTCTCTCCTCTTTTTTGTTCCCTCTCTTCTTGTCTCCCCCTCTCTCATTGCCTTTTATAATTCTCTCTCTATGTTCATATTCTCTCTATTTTTTATATTTTTTCTCATTTCACCCTCTCTCTCTTTTCTCTTTCTCCCAATCTTTTTTTCCATCTCTCTCTTTCCTCTTCTTTCTCTCTCCTCTTTTTCCTTTTCTTTTTGTCTCTCTCTCCCCTCTTTTTTCTCTCTCTCTCTTCTCTCTTCTTTTCTTCTTCTTATTCTCTCTCTCTCATATTATTTTCTCCCCCTCTCTCTCTCTCCTCCTTCCCCCTCTCTCCTTGCTTTTTTATTCTCTCTCCTCTTTTTTCTTCTCTCATATTTCATCCTTGCTTTTCCCTCTCCTCTTTTTTCTTTTTCTCTCTCTCTTTCTATTGTTTATTTCTTCTCTCTTTGCTTATCTTTCTCCCTTTTTTCTCTCTCTTCTCTCCCCCTCTCTCCTTGCCTTTTATAATTTTCTCTCTCTCAATGCTCATATTCTCTCTTCTTCTTCTTCTTCTTCTTCTTCTCTCTCTCTCTCTCTCTCTCTCTCTCAAAGTATGATAAAAACTGTCGAAATTTTTAAATTATTTTTTAAAAATATATAATTAAAAGGGAAAAAAAATAAAAGTATTTAATTAAAAGAGAGAAAAAAGGAGGAAAGTTTAAATTAAAAAGTTTAATCTATATGTAATTAAAAGGAAAAAATAGAAGTATTTAATTAAAAGAGAGAAAAAAGGAGGAAAGTTTAAATTAAAAAGTTTAATCTAAGAGAGAGAGAGAGAGAGAGAGAGAGAGAGAGAGAGAGAGAGAGAGAGAGAGAGAGAGAGAGAGAGAGAGAGAGAGAGAGAGAGAGAGAGAGAGAGAGTGTGTGTGTGTGACTTTGGAATCAACTATATTTTTGTGCAAAACTACCAAAACAAGAATGATGGTTAGTCATGATTGAGTCACATCAAGTGACCATGACCTGATGGAAGGAAAAGAATAAAAGAGAGATACTTTGGCCTTGGCTCTCTCTCTCTCTCTCTCTCTCTCTCTCATATGCAAGTTGTAGGTCTCCTATTTCATCAGAACTCTAGCAAGCCTTGTGCTTATGGCTACTACAAGCATTACTTTAATTGTAGATAGAATTGTTTGGCAAGGAGCTCGAGCCTTGAGGAAGCTTAAAGATGTGTAGCTAAGAGGTGCATTTTGGTATGAATGGGATGCTACCTGTTGCAAAAAGTTAGCCATGTGATTGAGGCCTATACACACTAGGCGCAAGACCCCGCCGGACCTCAAAATTGTGTGGCACGTTCTTCACACATAGACTGTGGAAAATTTTGTCAAAAATAGCATTTGTCTTTATGGTAAGTGTTGTGAACTATGTGGCTATTAGACCAAGGTTCAAAACTTGTCAAGTGCAGATTACTCTTTTAAATGAACATGTTTGCCCTTATTCCACTCAGTCCCTTTGATAAGGGACTTCCCCCACCCAAATTCTCCATCATGCATGATTGGTAGAGCAAATCATATTCCACCATGTCAGCATAATACCCCTTCTATTTTAGTGTACTTCAAATGTTGTCCAAGCATGTGTGTAACCGACTTGAGCAGACTACATTGAAGATGGCAACTTCATAACTATGGTAGTTGTTTTTGCATGCATTATATGCAATGTTATAGTGGAATTTGGAATTGATTTGATGATCTAGATAAATGTTCATGGGTTTGAGCATAGTATCCCATACATATTTACGCTCTCACATAGCCAAACACCCATATCATTTTTGTTTCTCAAAGTTATTTCAACTCCAAATCGTGCAACACACAACTACATCACATTATATTCATGGACAAATTACTTTACTTAAAGTTATATTATGTCGAAATGAGTTGTTTTCCCAATATGTTCCATTTGAAATAATTTTATAACACTTAGAATTTCGTATGCATATTTCAATTTTAAAAAAATTTAGTTCCAAAGACAACAAAGTCTTGATGCAATAAGACTACCTGGTGCACCACTTAGTTGGGCTTATGTACTATGGTATTAGGGTATTAGTTGAGAGAGAGAGAGAGAGAGAGAGAGAGAGAGAGAGAGAGAGAGAGAGAGAGAGAGAGAGAGAGAGAGAGAGAGAGAGAGAGAGAGAGAGAGAGAGAGAGAGAGAGAGAGAGAGAGAGAGAGAGAGAGAGAGAGAGAGAGAGAGAGAGAGTGTGTGTGTGTGTGTGTGTGTGTGTGTTTTGAGTGGGTGTGTTGTATATTTATTTGGTAAACTTATTATTGTTGGACTTAATAACATGGGTTCATGCTACCATAGTTTCTCTATGTTGGGTTTATGCTAGCTTAGTTCATTTATGTAGGTCTTGAATGTCACATGAAAGAGAGCTACTATATTGTTGATCAATCTAGGAAGAACAATTCAAATGTAAGGGCAAGCCAAGATTCCCATGTTGCCAAAGAGTGGGATACAATCCCTACAGTTTCATAGAATAATTTAAGTAGGTCTACAAGGTTAATAACCTCAAGTCTAATTTAAGGAAAGCATAAGCCTTTGGATTATACTTAGGCGACAATGGCTAAACTTCGTTTACAAACTTAGATGTTATGGAGAAAGCCCAACTCTTTATGCTAGAAGACCTCTTCATAATATGCTTTGTTGAAACATGCTATGGAGATAACCTCATTGTTTGACTTATGAACATGGAGTAGTAAGGAGGAGAAAGTATAAAGGATTATGTGGTTAATGTCGAAAACCTACACAAGAGAATCCCCATTCATTGAAAGGCTGGGCACAAACTAGTAACAAAGGCCTTCAAAAAAGGCATCGAGATACAAGAGTGTACAACATCATAGCCAACAACTCAACCATTGATCAATCCAATATCAATGAAGTGCTTAATGAGGCAATTAGAATTGAAAATCTATTCAAGGAGAGGAGCAAAGATCAAAAGAATATGGGGATGTAAGACTTCTCATCAAGACAATGTGATGTCTCAAGACCTCAACAAAATATAAGAACTCCTATTTTCCCTTTAGCAATATCAACTCAAGCTCTTAAAGTGCATAGAGGTTGTAAGCCAACAAAGAGCTTATAGACCTAACATATGATGCATGCATTGGGATGGGGGCCGCTTACCATCAAAGTCCTCTAGACCCAATTGAGTGTACCCTAATTGTAGCCATTTCAAGCATGACTCAATTTATTGCCGGGATCCTAGAAGATTTTTTTACTTTGCTCCATAGATGAATATTGGATCACATTCAAGGATTCCTCATCATTGCCAACCCCATCTAGTCAAGGACAAATGGCTCCAAGGATTGAGATTAATCCATTAGGGATACCTAAACCTCTGGGTCCTATCATAACTTATCCATCTTGTGACTCTCCTATGCACATTATCAAAGAACAATATGATGAAGATAAATACACAAACCCTTACATGTTGTATGACAAAGAGGGAGACATAGTCCTCATGGACTACCACCCTCCTCCAATTATGTTGCTAGGTCATGAAAAAGGAATAGGTGTGAACTACTCGAGAGAAATGGTTGAGTATTGGAATTACCACTAACGAGGGAAAATGTCAAACATTTGCCCCAAAAAACAACTCTTGGTGGTAAAGGCACTTGTGCCCATGCCGTCTTGTATTTACTACATGTGCCTTGACCACACACCTATACACTGCAGGTGGCGGATGCCATCTCAGTCACTTTATTCTTTATTCTTTTAGTGACTATTGAATAAAGGAAGGCCAATCAACCATTGTGACTATTGGAGTTCCCACATATTGTGTCTCTCTTTCTCTTGCTTTCTTGCTCCATAGCTTGCATCTCTCTTGCTTTCGCTTGCTTGTGCTTCTACTTGGTCTTCTCCCTTAAACAACTGGTATTAGAGCCAACCATTCAAGGAGATGACAAAAGCTTCAGCTTGAAGGTTTCATGGTAGTTCAACCCTCTTCTTCCCAAGGTATGCATTGTGCTTCTACTTCTTCCCAACTTGTTCCCACCTATTGAGGCTTGCTCCAACGTTGCAAAGGACCTTCTTCATCATTGTTTGAGGCTCAGTATTGACTAGTAGGACTATCAAGCAAGGGAACCAACTCAGTGTGACTTGCAACAACTGTCCATCCCCGTTGTCTTTGGTAGTTTACACCTTTGCCTCAATTGTTAGACCCCTTGGACAAAGTTGATCACTTGTGACACCTCTCAACATTGCTTGCTTGCATTTGGGGCCTTCATTGAAGTGAAATATCTTAATCATTGACTATGAAATAGTATAGGCATGTTATATACACTCCAGGACAGCATGTATTGAGCTTCTCATTGCTTATGTGATTCCTTTGGAGCTTGGCACTGATGCTTAGATGTTATGGTAATGTATTGAGGTGTTCATTGGCTTTGTTTGAGATCAAATAGCTCAATTTATACAAGGTTTTATTATTGTACAGTGTTTGGGCAACAAGCATTTAATTGGGAAAGACCTATGTATTGAAGGCTTATATGCTTATTGAGTATATCGTATGCTTATGTGAATGGTCAGCATTCATATATGGGCTTTGACATGTCTATGGTGACATTTGAGGCTTTGATTTGAGCTACATTTGATGTCTTGGAGCTTTGGTTGCATGCTTCAATGATTGACATTATGGGTTTGAAGACTTACTTGAGTTTTATGCCCCCAAATGCATTGGCTGATGTTTATGGGGATTTAATATCATGTACTTGATATATTAAGCCTTGCATTGTTCTTTCACACTCCAGATACACTTCAATGCATTTTTGAGATATTTGCATTTACTTGGATATTTTGTATTGGAACTATGGATCTTTTATGCATTTGAGCTTTGTTTTTATGAAATAGTGGGAATCTTGCATTATGTACATGCTCTCTTAGATACTCTTGGATGCAGTTACACCTACTAGCATGCTAATTTGATTACATGCTTTGGACACTAGCACTTACCTCTGTTGTGATCAAGATTCAATGATGTATACATGCTTCTTGGTTATGTATTGAGCTCCATTCCTCTCAGCTCAATTAGTTGTGTATTTGAAGGATCTCTACCCTTGATATTGAGATCTCTTACATACATCGTACGATGTCTATGCCTATGGGATGTATTGTTTAATAAATCCCTTGAGTTTATGATAGAATTTAGCACTAGTTGTATGTCTATTCACTACTAGTTGCTTTTCTTGTCTCCCATTCAACATCTTCCATGTAGTAGAGACTTCTCTCATTGTCACTGTATGTCATAAGCAAGCTTACATTAATCATACATTATCACACCTTCCTAAATTCACAAACCTTTCTAGCTTCACATTGACATTTTCTAACCTTCATACAACCATTGTTGGTTGAATGCCAAAACTAAGTGGCAAGCTCAAATGTTCTTTCAAACTCCCATGTAAAAGATGCAACTTTCTGAACTTCTACAACACACAATATGATGTGCACACATAAAATATGTTATAATGTGTGCAAACATAATATATGTCATCTATACATACACAATGCAAACACTAGTACACTATCAATATAAAATACATTCAACTACCTACTTACATTCCTACTAAGTGATTATAAGGCATTTGACTGTTTTATCACTTACAATAGTACACCATCACTATTTGAAAACATTCAATTACCTACTTACATTCCTTTTGAATTATTATAAGACATTTGATTATTTTATAAGTTATTGTGTAGTTGCATTGCATCATAACTAATTCTAATGCTTCAAAGCAATTCCCTTGGAGTGACATGTTAGGAATATTTTTACTAGTCATATTCCATATGGAAATGTGTGCACAAAAAGGTCTAATCTCTTCATGTAATGCATCTTTATCCCTTGTCAAATGTGCACATTGGACTTGATGGGAATCAAACCCAAGCATAGCCAATGTAATATGCCCATCAAGGAAACCCTCCACCCACTTCAATCAACCAGAAAAAGATATGCATGAATGCCTACATTGTTTGACTGTAAGCATTGGCCAATGCTTACATACCTTTGGCACACTTGCATCAATGATACAAAAAAAGCCGAGTTAGAAATCAAAACAAATATAAGAATTGTGCCACACACACACATACATAGTGTGCAATCATCCATTATATCATCCACTTCATTATCAGTAGCATCAACATCTCTTATCCTTATAATTAACTTCCTTTACTTCTATTTCATACATTCTCTTCCCATTAATACCTAAAAGGAGATTCATTTTTGTTTGGATTGATCTCTAACTTCTTTGGAAGTTACCATTCCATAATTGAATAGGTTGCTCGTGTGCCCACCACACATCTGTTGAGAGTGGAAAAAGACTGAAATTTTGACAGATTTTTGTTATTTTTGAGGTCTGAATGGTTGATTTTTGATGGATTTTGAGTAATGTATGGTTATTTTTGGAAATGTTTGAGAGCGTTTTGGATGATATTGATTATGTTTCGGAAGCTCATGATGATTCTTAGTGGAAATATGAAGCTCTATGATGTTCTGATAACACCATATTGGGGAATATGAAAATTTCCCATAAGTTTGGGATATGTGGTTAAATCTTTGGATTTGTCATAACTTGAACACTGTAACTCTAAATCGAGCACTCTATAGCTCAGTAGATTCCATTTTTCAAGTGCTTTCCAATGATAGGTCATATCATATGGTTTTGAGAAACTTATGGCATGTTATCAGGGTACCACCTTTTTAGTATTCAAAAAATGGGAATTTTGAGAGATTCCCAAACTCACTAATATTATGTTTGATGGGTTCTATGGAGGTTCTGATTGGTTCTGATACCTTTTGGTTAGCTTCTATTTTGTTCCGATTTTCTTTTGTAAGAAGCATGGATTGATGATTAATGAAGGTTGAGATCTTTTGAAAGCTTATTGAATAGTTTTTGATAGTTTGGAATGGTTTTAGTATGAGTTATGAGGATATGTTGTTCTCTGATGACCCTCTGTAGACCTTTTGTAGAGCCTCTGTCTTTGCTCTATTTCTATTCTGTTCTGTTCTGTAGATCTTCTATAGAATGCATGTGTGACTTTGGAAAAGTTTTCTAACTTTTGAAAAGGATGAATCTAAGTTCAAAAGAGCAAAAAAAAAAGGAAAAAGTAGTTGCTGAAGACCGAAGAGAAGATTGAAGTGACAGTGTGACAGTAGTGAGCTATGAAGAGACACTGTAGTGGCTCTGGTACCCTTTCATACCTCCCATACCTCTTGGGAGGTGCATCCACGACCTAAGAAGGATTATTAAGTGCCATTCTTGAGTATTGTAGTGAGGAGATGATGTACTATTGATAGAGAGAGAGTCAGAGATAGTCAATTCTATAAAAAACAATATATCTACTATGAGAAATTGAGAGACAAAACTATGAAGACATTGAAGATGAATACTATGTGATTGATTTCCATTCAAAAGTGGTGTATTATTTTATGTTACTTGTTCTATTGATGGATTCTATGAAGATGTTGAAGATTATGGTTGATTCTATTAAATCTGTGGGAAATATCTACTACGATACTACGTGAAGATTTGCTGTTTTCCTTGTTTTGGTCATCAAAAGAATGAAATAAAAGCTTGTTGATGTTACAAGATAGATTTTCTTGCAGTAGAATCTCATTTTCCTTAGTGTTCCTCTTGGGGCTCCATGTTTTTGGTGTGCAATCGGGGAAACTTGCCATCAACAAGCATCATAAGAGGCTGAAAATGAAGGAAATGGTATTACCAAGAAGAGGAAAATTCAATGGATGCTTGCAAAATCCCTTCTTCCATTGAAGAGTTAGAGATTCTTATTGCCAAAGCCACTTTCCACAAGAAGTTCATCCCACAATGGCGGAAACATATTACCATCATGATGCAAGCTCTATGTGGTGGACTATTTCCTCTTCCTATTGAAGCAGCAGAAACTTGCATCTTGGTGGCAAATTGTTTGGGAACAAATTGAAAGGTAGAAATAGAGAGAATGATAATCCATGGAAGATTTGGCATTCATTGAGAAGTTTCCAGACATCATTAAGTGGGAGATCGTGAAGAAGCTTCAGGAGTCGTGGTCTGTTGAGGTTCACAAAAACAAGAAAGAAAAGAGTTTGAATTTGTTTATGGATGCTCAACAGCAAGATACGTGGGATGCTTGGTGTTCTAACAATTAGCAACCCACTGAAAGTTGGTAGACAAGAGTGTTTTTCACAACATACGCTATTGAAACCATCAAAAGCTGGCATTATTATAATGATGGCACAACAATGATCCTAAGAAGAATGAGTTTTGATACTTTCAGAACGTAATATCTCCTCCTCTGTAGTGGTTTGAAAGCTGAATTCAGAGATGTTAAAAAGAAGGAAGTAGAAGTTGGCCAGAGAGTCCTCCAGAGGCTGAAGCCTCCGATTCTATTTTGTTGAGTATAGACTAACTGGTTGGAGCCAACCCTCTGATGAATGACACAATTAAAGAGGCAAGTGTTAGAACGAGTCCAGAGGTACGTGAGAAGAGAGAAGGCAATAATCAAGGCTGAGAACGAGATTGCAGCAGACGCGTCTTTTGACGCCTTAAAAGCACTCTTTACAAAAGTCCCCATGGTGACTCAAGGTCCCCTTCCTAGTCAGATTCATTCTGGAAATATTGATGACAGGCCAGTAAATGTAGTCCCATTGCCAATTTTTAGGGGACCTCTGATGAATGACACAATTAAGAGGCAAGCATTAGAACGAGTCCAAAGGTATGTGAGAAGAGAGAAGGCAAGCATCAAGGCTGAGAACGAGATTGCAACAGACGCGTCTTTTGATGCCTTAAAAGCACTCTTTACAGAAGTCCCCATGGCGACTCAAGGTCCCCTTCCTAGTCAGATTCATTCTGAAAATATTGATGACAGGCCAGCAAATGTAGTCCCATTGCCAATTTTTAGGGGAGATTACAATGAAGACCCCGATCTTCATGTAGTAAAATTTATGGTAGCATGTGTGGTTAACAATGTCAGAACCCCTGAGCATTGGTTAGCGATATTCCCCACTACTTTCAAGGGCGCGATACTTCAATGATATGAGAGACAGTGAGCAGGAACTTTTGGCACATGGGATGACTTGAAGTTGGCCTTCTTCACTAAATTCGGACGTGAAGGTTTTGAAGAACGGATGCGAGAGGAGTTCATGAACCTAAGTCAGTCCTCTGGAGAAAGAGTAGAAGCTTATGCCTCGCAAATGGAATCTATCCTGAAGAGATGGACTAACCATTATTTGGACAAAGGTATCCAGAAAGGAGTGTTCTACTAACCATCATTTGGATGAAGGTATCCAGAAAGGAGTGTTCCTCAGAGGCTTACAACTAGAAGTTCGCAAGTTCGTGGAATTGAGATGACCAGTCAATCTGCAAGCTACAGTGGAAGGTGCAAGATTGTATGACGAAGTTGAAGAAAGGTTGTCAATGACTCCAGGAAGAGGAGTCTTATCTCCTCCCATGCCAGGAATGGTATATCCACCAAATGTAGTCCCAGGGACAGTTCCCTACCCCTATCCCCAGATGCAGACAGTGCCGTAGTACAATGCACCTAATCCACAGTGGTCGTCACAGACGACAGTGCCTCAAATGATGGTTCAAATAACAGTGGCCTCAAACAGTTCCTCCAATGGCAACTCAACAATAGTGGAACCCTACCAACTGGAATCAACAACCCCAAGTCTCAACAGGAGCTCTGAATCAGAACGAGAACAAAGGACCCTCTGGATCTCAACCCAACCTATATATGCAGTAATTACAAGCTTCCCAAAATCCTACTACAAGTACTTCAGGAGGTAAAAATGTGAAGGACTACTTATCCAACTCAGTCACAAGTATCAAGAAAGAGCTTATGGATGTGATTACAGAGCAGCTACAGATGTTGAAGGTGAATACTGCTAATATATCCACTCCTGTGGGAGCTGGGAGAGATGTGATGTGTTCTAATACATGGTGCAAAAAGTGCCATCAAGCAGAACATTTAGCCACTGAATGTACCCGAAAACCAACCATTCTTGGAGCCTTATGTTCATATTGTTTGAGGAAGAACCATACATAGGATATTTGCTCTCTGAAAGAGATGCACGAACGAAGACAGAAATATAAAAATGTAAGATTCAACTTGCTAGAATCCAAAATGACAACACACGACATTGGATCAAAGCCTAGGGAGTTTGGTCCTAATTTTGGTCAAATGAGGTTTCCCTCTCAAAGTTATAGAGGACAACAGTCTGGCGGTGGTCAAAGATGAGAGGTGGAATGTTACAGATGTGGAGAAAAGGGTTATATCTCCCCGAATTGTCAAAACCTTAGAAGATCTATGGATTACAAGCCCTTATGCAGCCGATGCAAAGGATAAGGCCACACTACAAAGGACTATCCAAGTCCAGCCCGTGTCAAGGCCAATGCCACTGATAGCCAGTAGAAGGCACAAGAGCCTGCCTCCAATTTGGTAGAGTTAGAAGTTACCGCTATCACGCGTGCCAAGAAGAAGGAACCGGTTGTTCAGAAAGAGAACAACTCCCTTGCCAAGACTATGAAGTTCAACATGCCAATAGAGGGACAAGTACATGACAGAACAGTGGAAGACAGAGCACTACAGTGCCACAGAGAGTCACAGAGACAACCCCAGAAATAGAACCAGAGGTCCAAGAGATAGACGATACAGAAGCACCTCTAGAAAAAGAGGAAGTGCCGATGCTGCCATTGCTAGAAGAAAAAGGGAAGATAAAATTGGGCGTGGCCCCATTTTCCAGTCGATTGGAAAAGCCTATGGATCCTATCAAAGAGTATGGCTTGGTCAAAGACCTATACACCTTTAAACCAAACCTAACATTCCGATAGTTGTTGATACTATCTCCCAGTTTACCGAAAAAGATTCAAAAGCATCTTGACAAGAAGACGCGGACTAAGGATTGCTCCTTCAATAGTGACCAAGACCAATAAGGCCCCAGAGCCTGTAAAGGAAGTAGATGTGGCTAATGCATTCCTAGATCTTGCAACCCCATAGATTAGTGTAAGGATCGAAGGATGCTTTATTTCAAAAAAGCATTCCTAGATCTTGCAACCCCATAGATTAGTATAAGGATCGAATGATGCTTTATTTCAGATGCATTGATTGATGGAGGCTCATTAATAAACATAATGATGGATGTGACAATGAAGGACTTAGGTTTACAAGAAATTCAACCTACACAGTGGCTTATCAGATTGACAAATCAAAGCAGAATTAAACTGTTGGGCATCCTCCCATACGTAAAAACCACCCTGGCAGAAAGAGACTATTGGCTGATATATTTGGTGGTCAAACCAAATTCTTATGGGACCTCATACCCTCTGCTGTTGGGAAGACCTTGGCTTTTTGAAGCAAGAGCCAAGACAGATTGGTTCAAAGGAACCCTAACCCTAGGCAGAGGTCCCAATAAAGTGGTGTTGAAATTGTATGGATTGCAAAAAAGCAATGGATCCACATCCATCGAAGTCATAACTGACTCCTCCAAGGAAGTAACATATGGTACATCAGGAGATGAAGAGGCTGTTAAACAGATATTTCCCAAGAAAACAGAGGCACAGTCCCTAACAATGGGCACTGTAAGCGAACTACCAAAGGAAACCAAGTCTTTGTCCATGGGAGAATACCTCCTGCCTCAACTCAAATTGACTTCTGAAATCACCTCTAACAGCGAGATAGAAGCATGGATGTACTATTCTCCCTGTTACATGGCAGTCGTAGAGGTAGAAGTAGAAGCAGACACAGAGGCGGAGGATCTGTTATTCTCCTACAGAGCCTCTACAGAAGCAAAGATAGAGCCTCCAGAGGAAGAGGATGAAAATGATGAGGAAGAAAACAAAGCAGGTTATGAAAGTGCAGTTGAAGAAGTTCCTCTAATAGCGGATGATCTTGTTGATGTCCCTACAAAGACCTCAGAGGCTGAAGATCTCGAGGTGTTGGATGGAATGACCATGGTTCCATTTGGGTTGACCAATGGATCACAAAGTATGCAAAATTTGCATAAGCAATGGATCGAAGGTATAAAAATTAAGTTTACCAATGGCTCTTGTTGCCTTGACCAGTCATTCTGGAGAAAAGAGGATAATGATGCCCCTTGTTAACAAAAGCCAGAGCCATCAGAGCCACGACTTATAGAAAGTCCGTGCTATGTGACATTCCTAGACGCATCCTCTGAAGATGAATCCCTAAGTCCAGAATAAATCACCACTCATATAGAAACAAACAAATATCCTTCTAGTAATCTCAACATATAAATGAGTCATCTGTTCAAAAGGAGGACACTGGTTCTAGTGGAACATCAGACGATGATACTACTCCCTTGCAGGAGTCAGACTTCTATCCAGAAGCAATCTGTGGGACATTTATCCACGAAGTGGAAGGTGAAAGGCAAGTGATGTTCATGGATACTGACGATACTGAATGTCACCGAAAAGTGGGTCTCAATCTTCCAGAAGAGGAACTAGTGGTCCTGTGAGACCTACTAAAGGATAACTTAGACGTGTTTGCTTGGTCATATAAAGATCTGAAGGGGATTGATCCCACAATATGTCAACATCACATTGACCTAGAGCCTGATGCCAAACCTGTAAGGCAAAGACAACGGCGGATGAATCTCAATTATTCTGCTTTGGTGAAGGCTGAATTATTAAAGCTTCTTGAAACCGAGTTCGTTTATCCCGTGGCTAACAGTGAATGGGCTTCACCCATTGTGGTTGTACCCGAGAAGAACGGAAAACTTCGAATATGTGTGGACTTTCGAAAGCTGAACTCGAAGACGAAGAATGATAATTTCCCTATCCCTTTCACAGACCAACTGTTAGACACAGTGGTAGGCCATGAGCTCTATTCCCTCTTGGATAGATTCAGCAGATATAACCAAGTCCAAATCACAGAAGAGGATCAATCCAAAATAACCTTCACCATAGAATGGGGGACCTATGCCTATAGAGTGATGCTATTTGGGATATGTAATACTCTTGCCACCTTCCAACGGTAATGATGGCTACCTTCCAGAATCATCTACATGATTTCATTGAGGTGTATCTTGACGACTTTTGTGTCTATAGCTTAATACGTGAGTATTGGGGACACCTAGAGCAATGTTTTGACAGATGCCGAGAGTATGGGATTTCTCTCAACCCCGAAAAATGTGTCTTTGGCATCTCATCAGGAGTTCTTTTGGGCCATATTGTCTCTACACAAGGGATTGCAACATATTCGATGAAGATTGAGAAGATTGCCACCTTGACAACACCAACAAATCTCAAGAAATTGAGAGGATTTCTTAGCCATGTGGGCTACTACAGAAGATTTATTGCACATTTTGCAACCAAGGAAGCCCCTCTACACAAGCTCCTAAGGAAAGATGCGGATTTCCTTTGGACTGATGACTGCGAAGAAGCCTTTAATACCCTAAAACAGTGCCTTATCCAAGCACCTATCTTGTAGCCTCCTGACTGGATGAAGGAGTTCCATGTGCACACAGATGTATCAGTTGAAGGGCTAGGTGCTATCCTATGTCAAAAGGCTCCCTCTAAATTAGATCAACCAATCTATTATGCAAGTCGAAAAGTAACCAACCGCAAGCGAAACTACACAGTGACAGAGCTTGAGTGCTTAGCAATGGTGTTTGCACTGGAGAAGTTTCGAGGCTATCTACTATCAATGCATTTCGAGTTCTATGTGGATCATGAAGCCTTGTCCTTCCTGATGAACAAAGCAGATGTCAAAGGACGATTGATGAGATGGTTGCTCATGTTCCAAGAGTTCAATTTTGAAGTGGTCACTAAGCCTTGCCGTTCCCATGTCCTAGCAGATCATCTGTCACGGATCTCTCAAACTATAGAAGAGGAACAGGATGATCCAGACCTTCCTGATGCTTCCTTGTTTCTAGTTGAAACAATTACTCCATGGTATGCAGACACAGCCAATCTCTTGGGTGCCTTGGTCCCTCTTGCTGCCCGATGATGGCTTCAATCTTTCTGCATCAACAACGGCGGTTCCCTTTAACCATCTATGAAATGGGCCAAGTGTTCCTACCCCTACTTTTCTGTTTGCAAGTATATGTTATGTCTTAGGTGTGGGGACGCCAGTGTCCGGTCAGTTGACAAGTCAGTGGTCGTGTCAATCAATCTACTCTAACCGGTAAGGTCTTAAATGTGGGGATACGTCCCTACGCGTCTGATGTATATACCCCTCCATATGTCATTACCCAATCATGCGTGTCTACTCCGTACTAGTTCTGTTCTGATGGGGTCCCTTCCTCACCCACCAACCCTGGTGCCCCCTGTCGTCAAGGCCGTTTCCCTTGTGGTTGCTTTTATTGCGCAAATTTTCCCTTTTCTATGTGAACATCCCCTATGTTCACCAAATTCCCGATCCAACCTTATAGCCCCGTTTGTCCCTTCGAATGACCCACTTTTTCTTTTTACACTCCCCACTTCCGGTTTACAATTTTTGCATTATTCATTTTTGAAGTTTTTCCCGCACAATTGGATGTATTTCCATGCGAACGCGCCATTATCGCTTCGGAATAGTGATCTAACATACCAACCTGTCCTATGCTTTTCATGGGATATTTTTTTTTCTTTTTATCACTTGTCATTCCGACGTACGGTTTGCCCGTAATTAATTTTCGTGTGGTTTCGTACATTTTTCGCGTATGTTTTTGATATTTTTTCATGTGAACCTGCCTTATTCTCCTCAGAATTCAATGCTGACTAGATTGCCTTGTCCAGCCACCTTTTTTGCACAATTCTCTTTTTTTCTCCGCCCTGTTTTGGCCTCTCTATTTTTTGTTATTAATTTTTATTGGTGTTATCAAGCTTCATTTTATTGTTTTTTCCATGTGAACGTCTCCTAACCCCATCCAAACTACAATTTGATGTGATAGCCCTGAAGATTCTATATGTCCTGACATTTTTTCTTTTTCCCGTCCTCCCTTCTGGTGCACGGATCATTCGCTATTAATTTTTGAATCCCGTTTCAGATACGATTTTTGGGGTTTTTCCTTGCGAACCGGGTTTCTTTTACTTAGCACTATGTTTTGATGTGATAAGCTTGTTGGGCATAATTTTCTACACATTTTTCCTTCTTCCCTTACTTCGTTCTGGCTAATGGATTTTTCAATATTCATTCCTGTATGCATTTTTGGGGTCGATTTTTGCCTTTTTCGCATACAAACCCCTCCTAATTCTGCCAGAACTGTGTGTTGATGTGCCAGCCCTGTGAATCCCCTTCCCGCAGACATTTTTCTTTTTTATTGCCCTTTGTTCTGGTGACTAGATCTTTTTATATTAATTTCTGTATTCCGTATGTAGGTTGATTTTTGGGTTTTTTCCATGTGAACGGGTCTTATCTCCGTTGGAACTGTGTTTTGAAATGATCAGCCTATCCGATATAAATTTTCTCATAATTTTTCTTTTTTTCGTGTTTCATTTCGGCGAATGGATTCTTTGATATTAATTGTCATATGTATTTTCGCGTCTATTTTTTACATTTTACCATGGGAATGCCTTGATTTGATCCTAGACACCCCGTTGTACTTTTCCGCAGTCTCCCCCTTGCCTTCAAGTCCAATTTTCCTTTTTACAGCATTGCGTTTCGACAAATGGTTTGCGAGTTATTAATTTTTCTTTGTTTTGTCGTGTTCCCACGTGCCTTGCCTCATGCGTGAACGTGTACGTTTTTGAATTTACGCGCTTCATTGTCTTCATGCCCTTTCGTCTCAATGCCCCGGCCGTGTTCCTTTCCGTCACTACAAATTTTTTTACTCCACCCTATGCATACGCACGGGATGGGGGCGCTCTTCCCTTTTTCAGATTTTCTTTTCTTAATTTAATTTATTTTTTCTTTTTTTAAAACATTAATAACACGAATGTATATTTAACAAAAAAAAAAGAAACAAAACCAAAAAACAACAAAAACACACAATGGAAAAAAAAAAACCAACTGTCTTCTTCTTCTTCTTCTTCTTCGTCTTCTTTCTCTTCCTCCTCCCTCGTTGGGTCACTTGTGGCACGCTTCTCGACAGCCTCCCCCACCTCTCCTCTCTTGCCCCTCTGCGGCCTCCCCCACCTCTCCTCCCGCCCCTCTGCGGCCTCCTTCACTTCTCCTCCTCCTCGTTTCCACCTCCTTCACCCCGCCTCCCCCATCGTGTCGCCTCCACCTTCTCCATCGTGCTGCCTCCACCTCCTCCACTATTCTCCTCCTCCCTTGCGGGCCTCCTTACCCCCCCCCCCCCCCCCCCCCCCCGCGGACCTACACGCGACACGCGGGATCGTCAGGCGCGGGCGCCGAGGCATGATCGAGTGTTCGTGCGCTGCTTTGCGTGCGCGTTTGGTCTTCTTCGTGTGGTGGTGCATGCTTGACCCTTTCCATGCAGCTGTTCACACGTAGCCCCGGGTACTTAATTTTAATTTCAAAACTTGATTAAAAACCCGAGAAAACACCTAAAATCCTAAAAATTCCTTAAAAAAGCATTAAAAATTCAATTTAAAAATAGAAAAATAATTTAAAAATCATTTATCAAATTGAGAAATTTTTGGTTTATTTTCTTGGTTGAAATGCAGAAAATAAATTGCAGACAAATTACAAATATTAAAAATCCTTCAAAATCCATAGAAAATTAAACAAAATACACAAAAAAATCAATAAAAGTAAAAAATAATTTTAAAAAAATTTCAAAAAATTCCACCAACTCATCTAAATATTTCTAGAATGTTCCATATGCTAAAAATGCTTTGCCAAATGGTCCAACTATTATTTTAAGGCAAAAATACTAAATTCAATACCTAAATTCATGGAAAAATTATTTTTAATTTAAAAAATAAGCTAAAAAATACTGGATAAATTCAAAAACATTGTTGCAACTTGATGGTCTAGTTTTTACTCATGGCAGACTGTTGAAACCTCACCATAAAAATTTACAATATATTCATGTGTCCCATTTATCCCATTTTAATCATATTAAAAAAAATCAACAAACATCAGATATTCCCTTTAAAATAAATAAATAAATAATACCTAACAACACAATAAAAAAAAATAAGAACAAAATAAATCGCGCACATCAAACAAATATACATCCACTAACCTTGCTTGACGTGTCACATCATTTTCGGTTCGTGGTTTTTTCCTTTTTGGACTGCTAACTTGCATCTTGGGATTGAGACGTGCGCATTCCATTTCATTACATACACACATATCCACTTCCATGTATTTTTATTTTTCTCTTCTTATTTTTGATTTTTCACTACCCCAAAATTCACGATTAATTCTTAAAATGAATCTTAAACACCACCATGGCACGTGCGCTCATGCCAAATACACATTTTTCTAATAAATTAAAATCAACATGTCGTTTACTTTGCACGCGCTATGTGCGCTTCAGAGATACATTAATTTTCAATAAAAATGAACCAGCTGTCACAAAAATGCATGCGCTGAAAAAGAAGAGCGCTTTAGACACATCAAACTTTTAATCAATGAATATGCATTTACAAACCCGAGTTTGGGTATCGAAGTCCGAGATTCATTAAAAACACAATTTCACATTAATAAATTGTAACTAATAATTTAAAAATGAACCGCCGTTCTCTTATTAAGGCTTACAACCTAATAAAATTTCAACCATTATTAATCATTTATTAAGACAAATCCTTCACTAAAATTATTCCCTCACTGCACTTTTTTTCCTTTTCAATAAATACGTTTCGTGGGATGGGCACGTGCAATCTTTCAAGTTGTTATTGCTTATAGAAGTTCTGGTTATGTCCTGAGAAGGTTGTTGAGATATTATGGTTTGATTGTATGATACGATTATGGGTACGGTCTATAGTTTTCTTTTATGCCTGATACGAGGTCTTGGGTGCATGTTTGTTGCATAGCATGAAGCTTTCGGTCGCATATGTGTAGGGGTCATGCTGAATTTTTTCTAGGATGTGGATTGTTTGGGGTGGTCAGTCGGTTAGTCATGTTTGTGTGTGCTTCTTCTGATAGATTTCTTTTTTATAGATATTTTGTTGTTTTGCAGGCATTCACTGTGATTGTCTGTGTGTGTGGTGTGTGTATATTTTTCATCTGAATGGCGCCTCAAGCTCCTCCTCCTATTCAGTATGTCCCATTAATCAGTAGTAGGGATTATTCGTTCCTACTGACTTTTGAGCCTATTGCGAAAGTTGGCCTTGCATCTTTTGTGGCTGCTCCATTCCCTTTGATTCCAAACGATCCAGCCCTTTGTGATGAGTTTCTCACGTCATACAGTAAGAAATTGGGCTTGATTCGTGGTACTTCTATGGTCCTGACACCTAGAGGGTTAGGGAAGGCTTTGTCTCTTCCCTACAAAGGAGAACCCTTTGTCATAGCCAGACAGTTATTCTCAAATGAAGAGATCCTTAAGCTGTTACAAAAGCAGACTAAAGAGGTCCTCGATGTCAAGAATGTGATTAACACTTTAGGAGTGTCTTTTTCAATGATCACTGATCCTATCTAGAAGCTAGTCTGCCAATTTCTCCAGGAAAGTTTCATGCCTGCCAAGACATCATCTCACTATTTGTCCAAGGAGCTCTTCACAGCCTCCAGGATGGTTTTAAAAGGGGTTGCCATTGACCGGAGTATTTACCTTTCTATGAAGATGAACCAACATTTGTTTCAAGCTAAAGTGGAAAGATTGCAGTCCATGATGGATTTATTATGGTCTACATTTGAGCAATTTCAGGAGTATGTTCCTCCCGACCATTCCTTTTTTGTCCACTATCAGCTGTAGAAGTTGGCCTTCTATATTAAGCTCTCAATGATGGATCTTCCTCTTCCAGAGGATGGTTGGAGTGGAGCCTGGTCTTTTGATTTACGGACAGAAGTTGTTCGTATGGTCTTTGAAGATTCTATGACGACAGATACCATGCTGCTATCTTATATGTATCTACGAGGTGATCTTTTAATTCCAGATGATGTAGATTTGACTTGGTATGTAAGGGATGTGGTCTTACAAGCTGCCTTATATGTCAACCATTTGGAGTTGAGGATAGATGAAATGTTCCAATGCTATTCTTCTAAAGTAGCTACTTGCCCTAACACTTTATGGCATTCAATGATTGATTCTGTAGTCCTGAACCAACGACAGAATACAATATCTACACATGCGTAGAACACTAACCAATTAAGGGTGGATCTTTTAGCTTATCTTTCCAAGAGCCATCCATTTGATTCATCCTTCTTTGATGCCTATAATCGATGATCTGTTTTAGGTACCTCTGTTCCTAGCTTATTGTATTATTAACAAATGGCCCATCGCTATGATGCTTATTTTTTCCTTTAGCAATCCAACTCATCAGCCATCTTACCTCCCCTTTTCCAACCTCAGGGTTTTCCTCAAATTCCAATCTTTACCTATTGTTCTTTCATTGAAGATCGAGTCTTTTTCCCTTCTCTGCCTTGTACTTCCCCATCTATTCATATACCTTCTACTTTTCATGCTTATCAATTAACACATTTCCTAACTGATTTGCCTAAATTTTCCGCTAATCCTTTTTTAGCTTATTCCTCATTTTATAATTTTGCCTACCCATCTCTTCATCCTCTTTTACTCATTCCTCTTCCATCTCCTACCACTTCTATTTCTCAACCCCCTCAGTTGGTTAGTAGGTATGAAGGATTTGATCAGTAGATTCCAAGAAGAAGAGGATGGAGCTCAACTGATTTTCTTATGGGACCACACATTAATTGGCCATTAATTCCAGGGGACTGGACAACTACTAGTCAAGCGTACTAAAATTATCTCCATTTTTCCCAATAGTATTCACAATCTCTCGATCCTTCAGTGAGATTGACAACCCATTTTGCTTGGTACCTAGCATATATGCATAGGCATTCTCATAACGATCAAAAGGCCATTTCCAAGCTTTGTATGAATGTCAATGTGAACATTGATTCTCAACAATTGGATGTCCTATATTTTCATGCCCTTTGTTTACCTAGCAGATACCTTGTTTTGATAGAATGGATGTGCTAACTTTAATTCTTTCAGAATCCTCCAAAATCTTTTGTAGATGAATCCTTATCCATGGATCGCTTTCGTAATCATCGAGCTTTCAAGAGGGATCATCTTCACTAATACCCTTGAACGTATCTTCTATACTTCTTAATGATATTTTTTTTTTGGAGGTGCCATTCAGATGGTTGTTTTGTTTTTGTGATGTATTAATTTTTATGTGATGAGTTTGTGTTGGTTGAATAATTTGTTCGAGAGCTCTCTTTTCAACTATTGACACTCATGGTGATGGTTGATGGCAAGCCTACAATGCAAAGCTGATGAACCTCTTATATCCTTTATGAATTTGTCATGCCTTTCTATTGTTTATAAGATGTGTTAATGCATAACAATGTTTTCCTTTAGGTGTATTCTTTCTTAGATACAGGTGGTAAGTTGGGGTCGTGGTTGGGGTGATTATTGAAGATACTAAAGAAGATCAAATTGAGATCTTTACTGAACTTACATTTTTCTTTTCTTTAGGTCGTGAGGACGCTTCCTTTCTAAGTGTGGGGATATGTTGAGAGTGGAAAAAGACTGAATTTTTGACTGATTTTTGTTGTTTTTGAGGTTTGAATGGTTGATTTTTGATGGATTTTGAGTGATGTATGGTTGTTTTTGGAAGTGTTTGAGAGTGTTTTGGATGATATTGATTATGTTTCAGAAGTTCATGATGATTCTTAGTGGAAATACTAAGCTCTGTGATGTTCTGATGGGTTATGTTGAGGTTCTGATATCTTCTGGTTAGCTTTTTGTTTTGTTTTGATTTTCTTCTATATGAAGCATGGATTGATGATTGATGAAGGTTGAGATCTTTTGAAAGCTTATTGAATAGTTTTTGATAGTTTGGAATGGTTTTTGTATGAGTTATGAGGATCTGTTGTTCTCTAATGACCTTCTATAACCCTCTGTAGACCTTCTGTAGAGCCCCTGTCTTTGCTCTGTTCCTGTTTTGTTCTGTTTTGTTCTGTAGATCTTCTGTAAGTATTCTGTAGAATGTATGTGTGACTTTGGGAAAGTTTTCTAACTTTTGGAATGGATGAATCTAAGTTCAAAAGAGCTATAACAAATGGAAGAAGTAGTTGTTGAAGACTGAAGAGAAGACTGGAGTGACAGTGACAGTGGTGAGCTATGAAGAGACACTAGTGCCCTTTCATACCTCCCATACCTCTTAGGAGGTGCATCCATGACCTAAGAAGGATTATTAAGTGCCATTCTTGAGTATTGTAGTGAGGAGATGATGTAGTATTGAGAGAGAGAGAGAGAGAGAGAGAGAGAGAGAGAGAGAGAGAGAGACAATTCTATAAAAAACAATGTTACTATGAGAGATTGAGAGAGAAAACTATGAAGACATTGAAGATGAATACTATGTGAATGATTTCCATTCAAAAATGGTGTATTCTTTTATGTTCCTTATTCTATTGATGTATTCTATAAAGATGTTGAAGATTATGGTTGATTCTATCAAATCCGTGGGAGATATCTACTATGATGATGCGTGAAGATTTGATGTTTTTCTTGTTTTGGTCATCAAAAGAATGAAATAAAAGCTTGTTGATGTTACAAGATAGATTTTCTTGAAGTAGAATCCCCTTTTCCTTAGTGTTCATCTTGGGGCTCCAACATCTTACAATTAGTCCCACATTGAAACTAGCCTTCCTTCCATGAAGGGGTGGTAATAACTTGATTATAGCTTAATTACATAAAGCAATAATTAATAAAATGTTAAAATACAAACATTTACCAATCAATCTTGGACATTGGACACCATGTTGGCCCCAAAAATGGTGCCCCTTTTAGTATTTCTTTATCTTTACTTGCAATTGAATTAGAACACAATGGGATTCCTTCAATCCCCTTTGCAATCCAAAAGCCCCTTGTTGTTAATAATGACCAATAAATCTTCAAATTGATTTGCACCTTGATTTGCTTGAATAATTGGCCTTCATCGACTCATTGAGAAATGAAGTTTTCCCCAAATTTGAATGTTGGCTGGTCCCTCACTTGAATCTTGTGGAGAATTAATTCTCAGCCCTAAAAATTCAAGTCTTGAGGCTTCAATCTCCTAGCATGCTTCCCGACATTGTTGCCAACCCTAGTTTCTCTGTAAATTAGGGTTTATAGCTAAGAAAACTATAATTTCTCAACCTCCAGGGATTAGAATGCTGAGATCTTTGGAGCAAACTAGGAAATGGCTACAGAATGGGAGAGAATACTAAGGAGATAGAAAATAAAAAAAAATGTGAAGAGGTGGCCTGATTTTAGTCAAAAACAGTTGATGCATTGTCTTGAGTGCCACAAGAACTATCACCAGCATCAGAGAAGCCCAGAATGGTTGTCACCCTCTCTCCGACATGGATGCAAGTGATTTTCCAACACATGGCAAGCCTTGCCCTCCCACAAACACTTTTTTTAACACTCCTTTTTTCTTGTTGCCTTTCAAAAAGCCACTTACCTTGTGGTAGTGAGGGTCACTACAAATTTGCAATCTAGGGATACCTGGAGCATGCCTCTTATACACCCACGTGCCATGAAATGGCATGGAGGCCATGTGCATTTTGATGGTCAAGATAGATGACCTTATATTGGTACATCTACCCTAGTTATCTTCTCTTGTGTGCGTGCGCACGTGCGACATACCCAATTGTTTCCTAGTCAACATGTATGATTGTGCCTTATTTTTACCTCCTTACATCATGTGAACTAATGAATTTTTCACTTATATATCTATGTTTGAATAATCACACATATGCTTAAAGTAAATTTTCTTGCTTCATTCCCTATTTATTTTATTTAGAATTTTTAATTAATTTTAATTATCTTAAAATTTTATTTTATTTAAACTATAATGGATTTCTTTTTCATTTATTTTAAATTTATTAAATTTTTTTCTATATGAATTATTTATTAACTTATAGTAGTAAAAATTCAAAAGAAATATTAGATAAATAAAATAAGTATAAATAAATTAAATTAGATAAATTAAATAAGTATAAATAAATAAAATAAGTGTAAATAAAATAAAATAAAATAAAATTCAAAAGAAATATTAGATAAATAAAATAATTATAAATAAATTAAAATAAGTAAAAATAAATTAGATATAAATAAAATATTAATTTTTTTTTGTTTAAGTTGTCATTAAAATAGATGTGCAATATTTCTATCCTTTTTTATAACAATAGCCCATAAATGATTGAAAATGAAGTCCTTTATGAATAACACATGTTTTATTCATGTGTCCCATAATTTTGTCAAATATGCTAGCTAAATCATTTAGTTTTCTTTTTCTAACTTTCACATTTTAAAATTAATCAAAATACCTTCATATATAGATATATTTGTATATATGTATATAGATTAAACTCAAGTTATAAGTTGATTGTAAGATTGTTTACTCCTACTATGTTGCTGCTATC
Source organism: Lygodium microphyllum (assembly GCF_053477565.2). Classification (NCBI taxonomy): domain Eukaryota; kingdom Viridiplantae; phylum Streptophyta; class Polypodiopsida; order Schizaeales; family Lygodiaceae; genus Lygodium; species Lygodium microphyllum. The sequence goes on along the minus strand of NC_141146.1, from coordinate 136,597,389 downwards.
TACTATCACCACTTGCTCCATCATAGCCATAGCCAATACAATTGAGTTGCAAGACTTTGCTTATCATAGAGATCACAAATCTTTTTCCATAAATTTTATACTCACCACCCTCAGTCTCAATAATATCAAAGTACACCTACTTTGACAATGAAAAAATAATAGTGGACTTCCATAGCTAATCAAGCTCTTTCCAATCCTTTGCACCATAAAGGTCTGGCTTTATGCCCTCTAATTTCAATGACTTGACCTACTTCTTTTGTACAAATACCTACCAAATCTGAGTCTTCCAATATTGGAAATTATTGCCATCCATTATGTCTGTGATTGAAGAAGCTGCACAAAAATAAATTTTAGCATGATTGTCCATAAAACTACACTAAATGAACATGTAACCATTGGCAAACATGTAAAAGAATAAGCTTCCATTGCCATGAAGATCTAGGTAGCAACTGATAATACAATACAACTAGTAGTGTAGTGTAAACCATAAAGTACCAAGGAGTGTTAAAGCATCCAAGGTGTCAGGTATATAGATGCATACCACAATGCATGCCAAGCATGCGTCCAAAACTAACAACCCACTGACAATGGGCGGTACAAGGTGTCTAAGTCTAAGGCAAATCAGCCCATGGTCATAAACCTCTACAATGACAATGTATGCATAAACCAAGAGAGCATAAAAGAGTCTCCCACTGACTCAAATTAACCAAGCTCTGCGTAAACCAAGTACTCCCACTAGAACAAATTGAGAGTATCGAAAGTAGAAAAGAAAGCTCAATGCATAGAGCTCATAGCATCCAAGTGTCCAAAAGACATCGTGCATACGTCTTGAAGCATAAACCTTCAATATGTGTTCAAGCCTACAAGTGGAAATCATTGAAGCAAATAACCACTACTCAAATGTAACCAATTGAGCTCAAATCCAAGATGTAGAGCTTAACATAAGCTTATCTAGGCATAAACAACAATGCCAAGCATCACCATAACCATGTAGCATACCCAAATAGCATGTATACATTCAATACATAGACATTCATTATGAATGCTCACTATTCAAACTTTACTACATCAATAAACCCTTCAAATGCCAAGCTATTTGAGCTCTAATTGATCCAAGAAGGTTTTCCAAGCACCAAACCAATAGGTGGGAGTCACAAAATTGTCCCATACACATAGGTATTCAAATGCATGCTATCTAGAGTGTATTACATTAGGCTTGTTTGCAAATACAATCAATGGTTGTAAGCCCTCAATGCTAGAGAGGATATCCAAGCAAACAACCATTGTCATAGTAGGCCAAGAGCTAGAGACGACTGAAGGAAGCTAAATGGGGGTAAATAGGATAGCCAAGGTAGTTGGCACAAATCTTGCTGGCTATCCTAGGGCTTCTGTTGCATTGTTTGACTGAGTGTGGCACAATAGACATCTTATCAATGCCCAAACACTCCCCCATGTTGGGGCAAAAGGCCCTTGGGCCTGCCCGTGTACAGTGATTGCCCATATTCTTTATTCATATATATATGAAAGTGCAATAAGGTTGTCATAACGTTGTTGACAACACCTACATTGTGTGTGCCCTTCTCTCTCGCGTCTCCTGGATCCCTTTCAACTGGTATCAGAGCCACTACTTCGCGAGCTCTTCCCGGCATCTACACGAGGTATGAGATCTCGTTCTCTCTCATTCATTTCAGTCCACATAGGTACATCAGGGTTTACAGGTTAGGGCAGTCATTGATGAGCTTCCCCCTTGAAGCTTGAAGCTTCCCGCCTTGCTTGGCTTGTTGAGGCTTTGTTTGGGCCTTCATTGGCACCTATTGAGCCCCCTTGTGGCTCCCTTGAGTCCCCCCTTCATAAAAAACGTGATCAGCCCCCTTCAGGACAATTTATGCCATTTTTTCGGAAGCCCTGGACAGCACGTGATCATTCTCTAGCTCCCCCACCCACTTGGCTACTCGTTGGCACTTGATCTTGGTCCATTGGACCCCCTGGCACTTGGCATTTGACCCCGACACTTGGCATTTGACTTGGCATTGATTTATGGGCTGATTTTCTTTAGTCTAGGACTGTTCACATACAGTTTACAGCAGTGCTACATTAGCATTTTATGTTTGGGCCACATTGGCATTGACATTTGGTTGCCCGGTTGGTCCCGAAGGCTCTCCAAATGATGTGGGAATGTATGCCTATCATGTGATATGGTTTTGGATATGATCTTGCTCAGCCATTGACTGTTTTACACAGTCCATAGGCAACCCAAAATAGGGCAGCCCCCTGTCATTACATTTTATGCTCATGCTACATGGTCATTTGATGCCCGATTATGCCTGGTTGGTGCCTACATGTCTGGGAATGTATGCCTATGAGTTGGCACTTGATTTGAGCTTGGTTTGAGCATTATTTTGCTCAGTTTTGGACTGTTATTTTTTGTTGGAAACTTTAGGGCTAAAGCTATTTATGCTACAGTTGGGTTATGCCTATTGGTCATGGTGTGCTCTCGGCTACTCGGTATGATGTCATGATGTATTTGGACTATGCCACATGTCTTGTTTATGCTCTGGAATGCTTTTGAGCTGAGATTAAAGCTTGATTTGGGTTTGACTATCACTTCTTTGTAGCTGGCATTTCATCTATGACATGGTTTATGCCTAGGCTACCCAGTACGGGTTATGATGTCTTGGTGAATGCTTTATGCTTTGGTTGTGGATGGCAGTTGTTTGAGCTCGTCTCAACATTCATTTGAGTATTCCCTTGAGCAATTGGACATTGACTTGGATTTTTCCGTTACAACTTGGCTTTTTCCGTTACGATCTTAGATGCTATATGGGATTTGATGCTCTCCCTTGTTTTGGCAGTTGCTTATTGAGCTGTGATTGCTCGTTTGCATTTGATATGCAGGATACTTATTGATCAGTGGACTTGGATAGTGCTTGGGATTTACAGTTATGGCCGTCTTGCTTCTTTGTTATATGGCATCTATGCTATTTGGGCTGCTATTGCCAGTGTCTATTAGGGAGCAATTGATCTTTATGGTCATCTGTGTATGCACATGGTCTGCTGCTATGTATTTTATAGAGCCTCTTACCTGGATGCTTTTACATAGATATTTGGGCTTTTATTGGAGCTTGATTCTTGCAGGTTTATTTTCCACCTGCCATTCTTGTCTAAACAATGTATGTTAGTACATGGTATGAGACACTGCAAAGTTATGTATACTCCTATGTTTCGGGGATGCCTATGCATTTATGGCTCCGAGGCATGCTTATGCTTTTATGGCTATGAGCTATAGTGGTTGGATATGTCATGCTTTTGTCTGCTAGGTTTGTTTGTGTGGGAGCTTTTGCATTGGTGGTTGATGCCTTTGTGTTCTCCCCTTCTGGTTTGGATGAGTCCCCTTTGTAGTATGCTATGACGACTTCTAGCTCTTCTAGTCATGCAGACAGTCCTCTTGATGAGCCAGTTCTCTCTAATGAGAGTTCCCCTGATTCTTTGAGCTCCTTGGATGTATTGGACAACCCTACTCATGCTATTACAGAGCAGTTGTTCTCTTCTATAGGTTTTACAAGTTCTGTTTGCTTTCATTGTGGAAAAACAGGGCATGTGAAGTGTAAATGCTTCAAGTGGATTAGAGAGCAGAAAAGATTGCGCTACACTAGACATGAGAGCAGAGTCAGTGATACAGTAGGTGAGACCACTGTTGATAGTGGTATGGTGCATGTAGTTACCCATGATGATGCAGTTGAGCCTAGACTCCTGGCATCGTGTTACCCTGCAGATTACTTGCTCATTGATACGGCCTATACCTTTGATTAGCTTTTAGACAGTATGGCATCTTGTCATGTTACTCCACATAGAGCTTGGTTCTCTTCTTATTACAGGGAGGTTGACGGATGTATTTCTCTGGGCTTGAGCAGGATTATCATGTTATTGGTACATGGGATATACACTTGGCTTTGCCAAATGGGTCTTCTCTTATGCTATGATGTCTTGCATGTACCTACGCTTAGTAAGAGCCTGATCTCTATCAGTCAGCTGCATGGTGCAAGATATTATGTCTCTCTTGGGGATACTTCATGGAAAATCCATCGTGGTTGCTTGGTATTGGCTAGAGGTGCTAGATATGACAGTGATTATATAGTGGATGTCTCTCATGTGGGAGATTCTATGGTTGCAGTTACGCAGATACCACATGCATTGTTATGGCATTGTCGCCTAGGCCATGTACGATACACTGGGATGGATGCTTTATGTGATATGGGCTTATTGCCTGCTCTTCCCCATGCTACTTTCCCTCATTGTACTCATGGTTCGTGCAGAGTCTCTTTGGCTTATGGTGATCTTGTGAGGCATGCTCCTCTAGATCTAGTCCATGTTGCAGTATATGGACCTATGCCTTCCTAGTCACTTGGTGGAGCGTCGTATTTTGTGACCTTCATGGATCATACTACCCACCGTGTTTGGGCTTACCCTTTGGTACGGATTGAGGATTCTATCACTATGCTTGATAGGTTTATGGATTCTGTTGGTAGTAGGCCTAGATGCTTGCAGATGGATTATGAGAGTCATGCTATCTCTCCTAGCTTACGAATCTCTTGTCAGCAATATGACATTGATTTCTTATGCCCACGGTATTATGGGATTGCTCATGGCATGTGCCTGACTTTACAGGGAAAGATTGCTTCTATGCTTACCATAGCTAGGTTGTCTTATGGCTTTTGGTGAGGCCCTTATGATGGCAGTCTACTTAGTTAATTGAATGTCGTGTTTCTCTTTGGATGTTATTACTCCACATGAGGCATGGAGTGGAATGAGACCCTCCTATGATCACTTGAGGATGTTTGGCTGCCAAGCATCTATCAGTATGCTACATGAGCCTATGTCACGCAAATGTCTTCTCCTTGGTTATGGAGATGGTGACTTTAGGGCTTACAGGTTTTGGGATTTCGATGCCCAGCAAGTTTTACGCAGCCGTCATGCTGTCTTTTATGAGACGTAGACACCTCTCAGGCCTCTTGATGCGCTTTCAGTGTGCTTTATGGTTGATTCTACAGCCGTATGTCAGTCTTCTGCTTCATTGAGGCCGCATACTATCTTGAGACTCCGCCTGAGCTGTGTTGCTGGCCCTCTTTCGATGATTGACTCTGGAGAGTTTGGATGCTCTCCGCTATCTTGTAATGCACCATGCTGATGCTATGTGCTACTCTGATGATGATGATGTACAGCCTTGCACTCATGAGTTGTGCTAGATTGCTCTATTGTATGGAGCTATGGGATCACTTGCCTCCTGGATGTCTTGGACTCGGAGATTCTCGACACTTATTGCACATCTCGCTTTCCGATTGGGCATTGGGTGAGATGTCATGATTCCTCACCTTGTTTCTTTTCTTTTGTTTTGTTTTTTCACTCCCCGGCCCATTGTCCTTTTAGTGAGAGGTTGTTGGGGTAAAAGGCCCTTGGGCCTGCCCATGTACAGTGACCCCCCATATTCTTTATTCATATATATATGAAAGTGCAATAAGGCTGTCATAACGTTGTTGACAGCACCTACATTGTGTGTGCTCTTCTCTCCCGTGTCTCCTGCATCCCTTTCACCCCAATAGTGCTCAAACAAGTTTGGAACAAGCTAGAGTAAGCGGAAGCTCAATGGGACTAATGCATACCTCAATATGTAGCTGCTATGAAAGCTTCAAGAGATCTCAGGTTGAATGAAATGTCTATGAAGCTCATCAAATGCATGCTTTGACATTAGTTGAAAGGTGGACCAGGGATGGAAGCATGAGTAGAAGCAAGAGCTATTGAAATTCAAGCAAAGAAGAGAGAGAGAGAGCCCAATGTGTAGGAACTCCAATAGTCACAATGTGTGACTTGCCTTCCCTTATTTTATTGTCATGCAAATAATTAAAAATAAAGTGTTAGTGATGGGTTACCACCACCTGCAATGTATAGGTGTGCAATTAGGAAGTATAAGTAAATGTAGGTGGCAACCACCACAGGTGGCCTTTAACACCCAACATGCTCGATACCACTAGGCCCAAGCCTCTTCAACACCCAGAATAGAAGCACTCAAAAGGCAATTAATGCTACAAAGGTGGTGGTGGGAGATTTACTACCAAAGAAGGCAATCAATGTTGTAAAGACCACGAGAGCTTCACTACCAAAGGAGAAAGTTGAACTAGATGGGAAGGAAACCATCACAAATGTCAACCCACATTGCAAACATGGAGTGGATCCTATCTTAGTTTGGGCTACCCCAATTGTGCCACTACAAAATCTAGCATGGATGTAGCCCTAGCCTTGCTTGCAAGTAGAGTGACTGGCATGATTAGCCAAACAATTATTGAAGCACTCAACAAGATGCATATGTCGTTGCACCCTAGAGCCCGAAGAGCAAGTTCACTACCATCAACCTCCATGTTACCTCTAAGAACAAGGAGCTAAAGATCATCCGCGCACACACTTGCTGGGCCATGTGAGGCACTTTCCAATTGAGTCAAGTTGTTCTCTCTCTCTCTCTCTCTCTCTCTCTCTCTCTCTCTCTATTCTTCCTCTATTTCTTTACATTTTTTGTCTAAAGGGTGTGGTCATCTTCCTATCTCTTTCACCAATCAATTCTCTCTTCTTTGCTCACTGGTGGAAAATCATTATGCTATGTTCCGATTGATTTGTTCACCTCTACAAGGGTATGAATCATGGTTAGTTAACAGATTCATGGTCATTGTGCATATGTGTTCATGTTTTTGTGAAATGCTTCCATGGGTGTCACAAGGATGTGAAATTTTGTTTGCTACACTTAACATTTGGATTATTTTTTAATCAAATATTTAAGTATGTGTTGCACATGTGAAGTGCAACTGAGATTATTTCATATTTACAAGCTAAAACAAATTCATGGTCATTGTGCATATGTGTTCATGTTTTTGTGAAATGCTTCCATGGGTGTCACAAGGACGTGAAATTTTATTTGCTATACTTAACATTTGGATTATTTTTAAATCAAATGTTTAAGTATTTGTTGCACATGTGAAGCACAACTTTGATTATTTCATATTTACAAGCTAAGGACCCAAGGAAATCAATGGATATCAAAGGCAAAAGCTATCTTGAGTAACGTTGCACAGATACTAGGTGGTATTTGGTGCCAAAAATTGGCTCAAGTTATTTTATTAGCTATAAGTGTCAATTGATGATATTAGGGATTTGATATTTAATGCTACTTAATAGCAATTTGGGGGGTGGGGGCTAAAGAAGGCTCAAGACCACTTGGGAGATGAATTGGTCTAGCCAATTTATTTGTTGGTTGGTCATGCTCATTTTTTAGACACTAAAATAATTATTAAATTAGATTTTAGAATTTTTAATTCAAATATTAATTTAATAATGCAAATAATATTGGAAAATTGAGCTTGAAGGCTATTACTTGGCACACTTGCCAATTGCAAGCTAGTGGAGACTATTGGGAGGCTCTTAGAGAGAGAGAGAGAGAGAGAGAGAGAGAGAGAGAGAGAGAGAGAGAGAGAGAGAGAGAGAGAGAGAGAGAGAGAGAGAGAGAGAGAGAGAGAGAGAGAGAGAGAGAGAGAGAGAGAGAGAGAGAGAGAGAGAGAGAGAGAGAGAGAGAGAGAGAGATCATTCCTTGCACAATTCAATCATGGAGAGGCTAATCGCCATTAGGTTTGGTCATTTCTAGTTAGTCTTGACCAATTTTGGAGAAATCAATAGCAACTAGGGGGTTAGGTAGGCCACAACTTAGGACAGTAGGTGACATCCATTTTGGGCTTCTCTGATTGTTGCTATGGCGACAGTTCTTGTGGCTATGAGGACAAGGCATCGGTTGTTTTTGACTAAAATCAAGCCTCTTGTGAAGAATTTATGAAATTTCTCTCTCCTCAACATTCTCTCTCACTCTCTAGCTATTTGCCAGTATTGCTTCAAAGATATCAAAGTTCTAATTTCTAGAGGCTAAGAAATAATATTTTTCTCTGTTGTAAACCCTAAGTTATAGCTAAGAATTAATTCTCAACAAGATTCAAGTGAGGGATTAGCCAACATTCGAATTTGGGGCAAATTTCATTTCCCAAGAAGTTGCTGAAGGCCAATTGCCCAAGCAAATCAAGGGGCAAATCAATTTGAAAACTTGTTGGTTATTATTGATAACAAAAGGCTTTTGGATTGCAAAGGGGGATTGAAGGAATCCCATTCTATTCAAATTCAATTGCAACTAAAGATAAAGAAATACTAAAAGGGGCATTGGTTTTGGGGTCAATAGGGTGTCCAACATCCAATATTGATTGGTAAATGTTTATGTTTTAGCATCTCATATATTATTGCTTGCTACAATCAAGGTATAATCAGGTTATTACCACCCCTCCCATGGAAGAAAGACTAGTTTCATGGTTCCATTCTTGAGATACCATCAAATCCTTTGAATTGGTTGGCCACTTGAGGCACTTGATTGCAAGTTAGAAACTCTACATTACTACTGAAATCGTGCTCAACTGCTAATTATGCCAATTGTGTCTTCACACTATGATAAGAGATCAAGTGGTGATGATGCATCTCTGTTTGGTCATTCATGTGGTGAAGGGGGAAATGAAATACATGATCTTGGACTGAAAGGTGAGAAGGATCGAAGCTTGCACGCGAGCTATGGCGGGAGAGCAAGAGCAAGAAAGAGAGAGACAAGAAATGGGAACTCCAACCGTCACAATGTGTGACTGGGCCTTCCTTTATTCAAACTGTCACTAAAAGAATAAAGAATAAAGTGACGTGACGGGCGCCCGCCACCTGCAGTGTGCAGTGGCGGGTACTGTCAGTGTAGTAATACACGGGGCGGCACGGCGGAGGCGCCTTTACCCCCAACAACCTCCCACTTAAAGGCGAATCTGCCCTAGTGAGAGAGAAAAGAAAAAGAAAAGACAGTACAAATGTACATAGGTACAAGGGATGAGGAAAGGCGACATCTCATCCAACGCCCATCAACCTCCTGAGGAAGGCAAAGCGCTCAATAGTGAGGCTCTTCGTGAGCAGATCTGCAGGATTCTCGTCAGTGGAGATCTTGACAAGGTCAACAGACCTGTCCTCCACGACACCACGTATGAAGTGATACCTCACCTCAATGTGTTTCGTCTTCGCATGGAAGACCGGATTCTTAGCCAACTGAATGGCACTCATAGAATCCGAATGTAGTGTAGGTGTAGCATCAATCCCAAGGTCAACAACTAGACGGCCTAACCATATGGCCTCCTTGCAAGCCTCAGTGGCTGCAACATACTCGGCCTCAGTGGTAGACAAAGCCGTACACTTCTGAACCCTGGACATCCAAGAGACAGCCCCTCCAGCATAGGTGAATACATAGCCAGAAGTGGACTTCCTACTATCTACATGTCCTGCATAATCGGAGTCAGTGTACCCCACGACCCCTGTATCCTGGCTGCCATAGCAAATACACATATCTGCTGTGCCCTTCAGGTACCTCATGATACCCTTCACGGCATCCCAATGTCTGCTGCCAGGTGTAGCTATATAGCGTGCCACAACACCAACTGCATGTGCAATATCTGGACGAGTGGCTATCATGGCATACATCAAACTGCCCACGGCTGATGCATAAGGGATCTTGGCCATCTCGGCCCTCTGCTCATCTGTCTGCGGACAATCGGCCTGTGATACCTTCACATAAGAAGGTAATGGACAGCCTATAGGCTTTACGTCCTGCATGCGGAAGCGCTCAAGGACTTTATGAATGTACTCCCGCTGTGAGAGATACAAAAGTCCCTGATGCCTATCGCGCTTAATGCTCATCCCAAGTATATGTGAGGCCTGTCCCAAATCCTTCATCTCAAAGCTCTTCTTCAGCTGAGATTTAAGAGCATCTAGCTCATCATGAGCTTTCCCTACTATCAGCATATCATCAACATAGAGTACCAAGATAAGCAAACTGCCATCACGGGCTTTCTTCGTGTAAAGACACGGATCCATAGCACTCCTGCTGTAGCCCTGTGACTGCATAAAGGCATCAAACTTATGATACCATTCCCTAGGTGCCTGCTTCAAGCCAAACAAGCTCTTCTTCAACTTGCACACTAGGTGCTCCCTGCCAGGTTCTGCAAAGCCCTTAGGCTGATCCATATAGATCTCATCATGCAAGTCCCCATGTAGAAAAGCCGTCTTGACATCCATCTGATATAGATCTAAGTCAAGCTGTGCAACCAAAGCCAAGACTAAGCGCAGGGTGGTCATCTTAACCACAGGAGAGAAGACCTCATCAAAGTCCACACCATGTTCCTGCTTAAAACCCTTTGCTACCAATCTAGCCTTGTATGCCGGCTTGGGGTGTCCAGGGGTACTTTTCAGCTTGTACACCCACTTGCATGGCAAAGCCTTCTTGCCCTTAGGCAAGGCAACCAAATCCCAAGTCTCATTTTAATGCAGGGAGTCTATCTCAGACTGCATAGCCCTCTCCCAGGAGTGACTGTCACCCCTGCGCATAGCCTCATCATAAGTGAAAGGCTCTCCTGCATCTGTAACCAAAACATAATGCATAGAGGGCTGAAATCTGTCAGGTGGACGTCTGTCTCTAGCAGACCGTCTCACCGCAGGCTCTGCTGCCTGTCTAACTGCCTGTCCAACACCCTGGCCCTGTGGAGGAACTGCTGCAGGCTGTACTACTGGCTGTGCTGGAGCTCTAGGCTCCTCCTGAAAGATCACTCTACGGATCTCAACCACCTTCTCAGGCTGCCTGTGCATCTTGTCTTCATGGAAGACGACATCATGGCTGCGTACTATTTTCCGCGCCTGCGGATCCCATAGGCGATAGCCCATCTCTCCTGACTCACCATAGCCAAGGAATATGCATTTAATGCTCTTTGGATCCAATTTACTCCTCTTGTCCTTGGGCACATGGCAGAATGCCTCACATCCAAAGACACGGAGATGCGCATAAGAGGGTGGCTTACCAGCCCAAACTTCCTCTGCAACCTGGAAATCCAATCCACTGGAAGGCGATCGGTTTATGACATGCACTGCCGTACTAACTGCCTCAGCCCAAAAACTCTGTGGTAGGCCTGCATGGCTAAGCATAGAGCGCACACGCTCCTGAATAGTCCTGTTCATGCGCTCAGCCAAACCATTCTGGGGTGGGGTGTAAGGGGCGGTCAACTGACGCTTAATACCCTTGTCATCACAAAACTGCTCAAAAGCACGTGAGACATATTCTCCCCCATTGTCAGTCCTAAGGCATTTCAGCCTATACCCAGTCTGGTTCTCAACAAGAGCAAGCCAACGATGAAAGACTGCCAAGACATCGGACTTCTGCTTTATGGGATAAACCCACACTTTCCTAGAAAAATCATCAATGAAGGTAACGAAGTACTTCGCGCCACCCATAGACATGCAAGACATAGGCCCACAAACATCGGAATGCACCAATGCCAAGGGCTCACTCATGCGTGGCCTACCCGATTTCTTATGCGTAGACCTATTCTGCTTACCATAAAGACAATGATCACATGAGTCAAAACATGCATAATCCAAAGGCGGAAGATACTGCAAACCAGATAACATTTTCATTCCCTTTAAAGACATATGCCCCAAACGGGCATGCCAAAGTGATACATGTGGGATAGAGCCCACTGCCAAAACATGGTCTACAGAAGACCCAGATACAACAAGAGGATAGAGGCTGCCAGCCTTGGCGCCTCTAGCAAGCACAAGTCTGCCTTTGGTGATCTTCCAGGCAGAATCCCCAAAACAGACATGAAACCCTGCATCATCCAACTGTCCTGCAGACATAAGACTGCGCGTAAGCGCAGGTACATGACGTACATCCCTGAGCAAAAATGAACTGCCAGTGGAAAACTGCAACTGAATATCACCCATGCCCACAATGTCAAGAGACCTATCGTCTCCAAGTCTGACTGAACCAGATATAGTGCGGTAAGAGTGGAACCACTCACGGTAAGGCGTCACATGGAAGGATGCTCCTGAATCCAATAACCAGCACTGTGCATACATACTAGGTGTCTCAGTCAAGTGTGAAGCATCAGAAGAACTAGCTGCAAGTATAAACTCATCACCACCATCGGACTCCTCAGTCTGCGTGACATTAATTTCCTCAATCTTGACGTTGGACTTCGCAGGTACTATGCTGCGATCAGAGGACTTCTCCTGCACTTTCTCTTTGCCCTTATCCTTGCGCTTCTCATTGCGTAACTCATGACATTGTGGTCTAATATGGCCCTTTTTCCCACAATGATGACAAGTGACATTTGCATTGCGCCCACGCGACTTACTACGCGACTTGCCACGAGATTTAGACCGACCCTTCTGCGAGTCACGGCCTCGGCCATTACCACGGTCATACCTGTCATTCCTGCCTCTAACTGTCAAAGCATGACTACCACGAGAGGCATCCAAGTTTTTGCGATTCACCTCTTCCTGAAGAAGAGCACTCTCAACATCTGCCAATTTTAGAGTAGCACTAGAGGCACAAAGAGCAGTACGGAAAACATCCCATGACTCATTCAGAGTCCCAAGCAAGAAAAGAGGAGTTACTTCCTCTCCAAAGGTGATATCCTGCGAAGTCAGGTTCTTCAATATAGCATGGAACTGGCTCAAGTGAGCAGACATAGTCGCATTATCCTTCATGCGCAGATCCATAAGCTGCTTCAACCAGTACATCTGACTCGCCGGACTTTTCTTATCATAAAGATTCTTGATCTTATTCCATAGATCCCATGCACTCTGTGCTTCCTCAAATACATTATAATGTACCTGTTCAGTGAGAGACAATACAATCGTGGACTTGCATAGCTCATCAAGTTCAAGCCAGTCATCAATGTCCATAGTTTCAGGCTGCTCCCCACTCAACCGAAGTGGCTTAATCTGAGATTTCTGCACCAAGACCTGCCAAATTTGACTCTTCCAGTAAGAGTAGTTGGTACCATCCAACTTTGTAATGTTAAACATGGCACTATCATGCGAAGATGACGCCATTATGCAGGCTGGAAATGCCCAAACAGTCCAAAACTGCTTGCTGTTTTACTGCAGAAACTGCCCAAAAATGACCAAAACGGGGTCCAAAGGGTGAGCAAAGTGTGCCAAAAGTTGCTGCCCACTTAGTACTAGGTGCGATACACCAAATCAGGATATTTCAGCATGAAAAGTACACCTCAGTCCACCAATAACTGCTTGCTGTAATAAATTGCAGGTATGCAGTCTAGAGAGCAAACTGTCCCAAAATAGGATCCAATGTCAAGCAAACAATGCTAGGTCCAAAGCCGGCATGAAACAGACATAAGCAAGGCCAATGACAGTGAAAAGAACATGAGCTCAACACCAAGCATGTCAAAATAACATCTGCCAGTGAAAGGCACACCCCCAGACACTCTAGGCAAAGTGTTCCTGTAACTGCCAAAACCTGACACAAATAGGTATCTGCTCAAAGAGAAAGATCCAAATATGAGACTCAGCTCATAATATCCTGTGAACCAAGAGTACATCAATGCATATCCATAAAGATCGGAGTATGATCCCAAAGTCTCAATGTGTATGTAGCTGCTCAAGACATAAACTGCTTCAAATACATGTAAGTGCTCCAATAGCATGCAACTGTCAAAGGTCAAGAAAGCATGTAAAATGCTCCCACTGGCACAAAAGGCATACAAAGCGAGCTCAGAAGCTCAAACAACCCAAGAGAAAGCACCAGTGATAAGTGACCCTGTCAATGCATCAAGCGCATCCGAGAGAGCATGACATACATGAAGCACCGGTCCTATTAACCATGAAGCAATACATAAGCCCAAATAAGCTCTCGGTCAACTCAATGACATCCAAATAGCAACCAAGATCAGTGATCAAGTAAGCCGGGAATGCTCAAATACATTCAAATCCAAGCTCCAAATGTCAGTATGGCATACACGAACCAAATAGCATATGTCACGAACCAAAGCATGTAATGCAAAAGCCTAACTGTCAAGCAGAGACATGAGGCATAGGCGGTCCACGAGCATGCCGAGTCGGTCCAAATGCCAGTGAAGACGGAGCTAATGCAAAGCTCAAAAGCATCCCATAATCTCATACATATGCTCCAAGTCGTCCCCAAATGTCAGAGATATCATGCCAAAGCTGAAAGCATACATCCGGTATCGGTAGGTAAGTGCCAAAGCCTGTAAAGTACCTTCAGCCCACTGTTATTCCAGCATGTATTTACTGTTCTAAACAGTAGATTTCAGCCCCAAATTCAAGCCAAAATCATGGTCAAACCAAATGCATGCATCCCCAATACATCCGGGTAGGAAGTAGACCGCATACGGGCATCAAATAAGGTAACCGGAGTAGAGTATAAGCATTAAATGCCAATGCCAAGTGTGGCTGCCCTGTTTCCAGCACTGTATAACAGTAAATAACAGTCCCAAATCAGCCAATATTTCAAGCCAAAATCATGGCATAATCATGTGCATACATTCCCAAGGCACTAGGCATCATGTAGACCGCATACGGGCATCAAATAGCACAACCGGAATGGAGTATAAGCAACAAATGCTAATGCCAATGGTGCTGCCCTGTTTTCAGCCTGTTATGATAGTTTATGACAGTCCCAAATCTGAAGAAATCAGCCCCGAAAGATCAAGACCAATACCCAAAGCTTGAATGACATCAAACATGAAGTCTATAGCCCTCTTGATCAAGATAGAGAGTAAGAAGCAATGGCCAAGTGTGGAGCTGAAGTAGATGAGTGCTCACAGCCTGGAAAAAATGATGCAATCTGCCCTGTTGGTGCTGAACTTGCTGTTGCTCCACATGGGCTGAAAAGGGGGTAATGGGGGGCTCAATGATGGCCCAAGGTAGGCACATACCAAGCCATGAAGGCCCAATGCAAAGGGGAGGGAAGATATGAGCTATGGAGCTCAAGAAGAGTGGCTGCCCTTTGTTCCTGCCCTGTTTCAATCTGAGAATACACTCAAATGCCTGCAAATGCTGAAGCAATACCTCAAGGGCAAGGCCCTGATGAAGCTCAAGAAGGCCAGGATGGAGCTCGGGAAGCCGGGGAGAGTCGGGAGCTCAAGAGGTCGGCTATGGCTGCCGGGATGGAGACCCAATGCGTGAAGCGAGTCGATGCGAAGGTCGGGAAGCACCGAGTCGAGCTCGAGCAAGAGAATGCCAAGCTCTGATACCAGTTGAAAGGTGAGAAGGATCGAAGCTTGCACGCGAGCTATGGCGGGAGAGCAAGAGCAAGAAAGAGAGAGACAAGAAATGGGAACTCCAACCGTCACAATGTGTGACCGGGCCTTCCTTTATTCAAACTGTCACTAAAAGAATAAAGAATAAAGTGACGTGACGGGCGCCCGCCACCTGCAGTGTGCAGTGGCGGGTACTGTCAGTGTAGTAATACACGGGGCGGCACGGCGGAGGCGCCTTTACCCCCAACATGGACAAGGTTCTCAACATTGCCAACAAGCTGAAAATGTGGGAAATGACTCAAATGTAGGGACTTCCATGCCTCAAGATGTTGATGACTAGTAAGACGGTGAAGAATTTGATGATAGCTTCAAAGACTGGATGAGGACAATAGTAGATCTCTTTGTTGAATTGGCAAAGGATCCTTAGTTTACTCGATTCTTGAATGCATCGAAGAAGGAGAGCAAAGGCAAAGAGAAGAAGACACCTCCTGGAGCTTAAAGACTACCAAAAGAACAATAAGGAAATGCCTAAGCCTCCATTGGAAGAGCGCAATGTTGCTAATGAGCACAAACAATTGGTACCCATGGGACAACAAGTGCAAATGCACAGCCAACTTGGTTCCAATCCACGGGAATATGGATAGTAGGATATTCATGCAAATGCAAACATGGGACAACAAGGATACTTACTTCTTATTGGTCAATTCCCCTTCCTGAGCAAGTGTATGTGGTTTTCCAAAGGGAATTCAAGCTTTTTGTATTAAGTGCAATCTTTGCAACATGTCATAGCTTATAAAAATTGTTCCTACAGTTGATACATTGTTGCATAGAAAGAATGTAGGATTCCAAGAGACTGATGTCATGTCAAATATCAAAGAGGTAAAGGGTGAGAAAAAGTGAAAATCTAAAAAATTAAAGGTGAAAAGTAGGGAAAATTCGAAAATAGGGCTAGAAAGAGGAGTAGATGGAAAATTTGGGAAAAATGATGCATGTCATAAGGGGCTCGTGGTTGCAAATAAATGCTTTATTTATGAGCAGGAGGGGCATATGGCAAGGTGTTGTCCTAATAAATAGCAAGGTGATAAGGATGATAGCAAGGGAAAGAAGGGCAAAACCTTAGTTGTTTGATGTAGTGGTAGATCAACCCAATGATGATAGCTCTAAGCTTTGCAAAGCATGGAGAAAATTGGAGATTAGCATGCACTTATTTTCCTTGATCCAGGAGCACGATTAAACTTTATCTCTATTGACATGGCTGCCCATCTAGGCATGAGAGAGGATGAGATAGGGCCCATGGGTGAGATTGGTATGGCATGCAGGAGGCACGCAAAGCTGGTCACTCCTATCATTTTGAAAAGCTTCATTTGCACATTCAAAGTTGTCGACAATGAAGGGTTCTTTATTGCACCTTTGGAAGGATGTGATGTCTTGCTTGGGATGCGTTGGTGCCATCCTGTTCATGCAATTGTTGATATGATAAAGTTGTGACCCTTTATCAATGAGGCAAAGTTCATACTTTATATGTAAAATTGAAAGGGGAATCTATCCCTCTTGTATCTACTTCTATCATTTCCAAACTAATGAAAAATCATCTTTTGGCTTACTTGCTCTTCACTAAAGATAAAAGTGATAATGAAAACGTTGAAAATGTGACTTATTTGGATAAAGATCAATGTTGTTTTTGAAAATGCATGTGTTGATTGCTTTTCTTAGTAACTTTTGGAGCAACTATTGCCTAAAATACTAGAGGATCATGGCATAGACTTGACCCCTAGTAATAGCCCTCCTAATAGGCCATCTTATAGAGTTCGCAAAGCACAATGGGAGGAGATTATGAGTCAAGTGAATGAGCTATTAGAGAAAGGGTTGATTCAACCCAAGCCATCTCCATGTTGTTCATCAGTGCTTTTAGTGTAGAAAAAGGATGGGTCATGGTGCATGTGCATTGACTATCATGCGGGCTGAATAAAATCACAAAAAATAATAGATTTCTGATCCCTAGGTCAATGATATCTTGGATAGACTATAGGGGTAGCCATTTTCAATTGTATAGTTTTGAAAAGTGAATATCATCAAATTCGGATTAGGCCTGAAAATGTATCTATTATGAGTTTCTTGTCATGCCATTTGACCTTACCAATGCTCATGCCACATTCAATAGAACGATAGATCACATTTTTGGATAGCACAGGGCATTTGTGGGTACTTTATTTGATATATGATTATCTTTTCAAAGAATGAGGCCGAGCATTGAAAGCTCTCAACAATAGTATTCAATGAGTTGCACAGGCATTCGTTGTTGATAAATGAAAAGAAAAGCAAATTCTTCTTACAATGAGATTCACTTTTTGGGGCACATTGTATCAACTAATGGCATTCGTATGAATCCTGCAAAAATTGAGGCAATTCATTCATGGCCACATCTCAACAGTATGGCGGGTTCGGTCCATGTTCCCGGCGTGGCTAACAACCCCCTTGGTTAGGGTCAGGTAGACAGTCGGGGGTAACTGAGGCTGCCTCTCCCTTCAGGCCTTCAACCTGAAGCATTAAATATCTTTCCATCTTTTAGTTCCTTGAGCAAACAATGCAAATAGTGCTCCTAAACTGTTACAAGCATAATCAATTCCAGTGGTGTCGTTTATTTGGCCAACTGCTAAAAGGAGTGAATCCTTCTCTCTGAATGCATCCAGCATTCGATCCGGAATCAATTGTGACTTGGCAAGATCCCCAAGGGTTTGTTTGTTAACCCTTTAGTCCTTGGGTTAGGGCCATACCCTGTTAACCCAACTTAACCAATACCTTAGGTCTCATGCATTAACAATAAATCCTGGCGACCATGTCGCTCTAAATTGTCAACTGATCCTTTGCTTCCAAGCACATACCTAATTTCCCTTAACTTGGCAACTTTTTCCAAGAAAGGTGTTATAACAGGATGACTACTCATCCTCTTGCAAGTTAAACTTGCGCAAGAACCTGCCAACCTCATTCCAAGGAATGGAAAAATTCTCTTGTGAACAAACCACAAGACCATGCGATGATGTAACTTGTTGCACAAGTGTCGCTTCTATTCCAAGGGATTATTTCACCCATTGAACGATGTTTTTTGGCCATGGAATTATGATTAGACACGAAGCAGGGTTTAGGGTATCTTCTTACCCAACCCACTCCTAATTACACTAGGCCGACAACGTTCGGTCCTAGGGATTCCAACTCAATCCGAGTTTCATCATTTGAATGAGTGATCCTTAGGGTAAAAACCCTAGATCATTTCATGCATGAACATCCAATTGTCCCTACATTCCGTGAATGTGGGTAGGACCTTTGGGTATGAGGGTTTCGACTTGGCAACAAGTGCGAAACTAGGTCGAGTCCTTAATGTGCTAAACCCAAGTTAGCACTTGGGGGTATTTATCGTATCGATTGAACCAATCCATGCGAATCCCTTGCGGGTTAGGTGATTTAGGTAATTCGATCTACTTGTCTTGCGACAAGGATGAACCATTCCTAGAGATGTTAACTTGATCTAAAAGAGAAAACAAGTTGCAACATGTCACAATTCACGTAAGCACGCGATTCATTGCTTCTACGTACGACTAGATTCACAATCCCTAACTTTTCTTGTTAAGACCAAAACGCATGTTAAATTGCGGCATAACTTCCATTGATCGGCCCTACTAGGTCTTACATTCAAGGATCATGCTCACAATTCTTTTTCTAAGCCTTTAAGATTTCATGCTTAAATGAACCATGCAGCCTTTTCCTTAAATACAACTCTTGATGAATGAATTTTTTCATATGACGAGGGTGCAACATGCACTCCTTTCCTAACTACAACGTAGTGAAATTCATGCGAAAAAAACTAGAGTTAACCTATTCCAATTTACAATCACATGCCACATGCAAATTCCTAGAAACATTTCTGCGCGCTTCTATTTCCTACGAGGTTAATGACATTCCCTAATGAACCATTACAAGAAGATTTGTCTAAAAATGAGACATGCGATTAATCTTTTCATGCCTAGTCAAAGGTGCACTTTAATAATTTCAACCTTATAATGATAGGCAACAGTTGTTCTAGGCTCATCACTTTGAAATGCACAAAAGGCAACTTACTAATAAGGTCCTAAAATGCATAGACAACTTATGTTTTTTTTTTCATTGAAAATACCAATGACCAATTTCATATCATGAGCTAATTCTAGTAAATTTCAAATAGCCCATTTTATTTCCAATTGCATTTTAGCTAGGTGGATTTGACATGCATAGACGCATCCTAGTCCACGAAATAATCGTGCGTAATGCAATACTTCTACGTGAAATCAAAATAGAAAAAAACCTGGACTTGTGGGCTCAGGGAAATATCCACGTGAATACTAGGAGATGAACCTCCTGCATGCACGACTTGCGACTTCTTGGGGGCCATCGTGGGCGTAATTACGGACTTTCGGGTTGCCTTTGTCCTTACGTGATCGGTGAATTTTCTCACCTTGGTACGCAGCCTCAAGATCTTTGCCTTTCTCCCTCGTACGCAGGAGATACCTTCGCGGGACTTCGGATGAATGATGCTTGCGGGAAAGGAGGCTTTATGAGCTTCTTTAGGGAAAACCGGGGTGGCTAGGAATGGGCTTACGGATGGCTTGTGGGCCTTGAAGCCTATTTGCGAAAAAGGCCTCTTGCAAATGAAGCTGCGGGAAAAGCCTATGGGAAATGGGCTTTAAGGTGGCTTGTGTGAAAGGGGCTTATAGAAGCCCCCTTAGAAGCTTCTAAAAGAAGCTTTTGATGTGACGTATGTGTCAAATGGGGAGGAGTGTGATTGATCAGCTGGCAGCGGTCTTGGCTGTGGTAGCAGCAGCGCCTTCCACCTCACCCTTTGCTCACGGTGCAGCACGCCGTCGTCTTCCCAATCCTCCTCCATGCAGCACAGTAGCACGGCGTCATCACAGTCTTCCCCCTCTTTCTTCTTGCAGCAGGGCCCTCTGCTTCCTCCTCTCCCACCCCCCCACTCCCCCCCCCCCCCACTAAGGAGGTTTTTTATAGGCCAAGGGGGAGAGGGGACCTCCCCCCCCTGTGGGCTGTGCATGCAGCCTACGACTCCCTCATGTAACCACCTCTCCCACCTAGCCCATCCCCTTCCCTCAGCCACATATCGACTGGGGGAAAATTAGCAAAAATAATTGCAATTAATTGCACATTATCCACTTAACGGGTGTTTCCCTGCGGTTTATGTGGTTTTGAACCCTTGGGCTCGGTTTGCCAATGCGGAGGTCTCAATTTCTCACGTGCGGGTTACAGATTACATTGCCGGTTATTCCAATACGGAAAATAACCTTTGCACGAGTTTCACGCGGTGTGTGGAAAGTCAGGTTTAGTAATATTTTTAAGTGAAAATATTACATTCTCTCCCCCTTGGAGGAATCAAGATGTCCTCATCTCGAGAAGGACTGGGGGTATTGTTGGTTGAGAGTGCTTTCCTCCATCCAAGTGGCATCCTCCTCGGGATAATCTTTCCACTGGATGAGGCATTCTCTCAAGGTTCTGGATCTCAGTTGTCTGTCCCTAACATCTAAGATCCTGTCAGGCGGTAGCTCAAGGACTCCTTGGCTAGGCATTACAACTTGTTGCTCATCAAGTACATGGCTAGGATTAGGTACATACTTCTTCAGTAGGCTGATATGGAATACATTATGAACCTTTAGGTTCTTAGGGATTTGTAGTCTATAAGCATTGGGTCCTAGGCACTTGAGGATATTGTATGGTCCACGATACCTTGGACTTAGGTTCTTGCAATTTCCTAAGGATAGGGAACTCTTCTTTGGGCATACGCGAATGAAGACCATGTCTCCTTCCTCGAAGGTTCTATCTTGACGTTTTAAATCCACACATGCTTTCTGTCTATCCTTGGTGACTTGGATATCCTATGTTATTGACTTCATTTGGTCATCCATCTCTTCTAGCATTTGCCTTGAAGCTTCAACCCTCAAGGTTGGATCTGAGAAGTTTAAAGGACTTCGATAGTCATGCCCATACAATGCTTGGAAAGGGGTCATCTGAATGCTTTGTTGGTAAGAAGCATTGTAGGTAAATTCAACCAAAGGCAAGTATTGAATCCACCTTTTTGGTTCATGGCAGCAATGTGCCCTTAGCATATCCTCGATGACTTGATTGACTCGCTCCATTTGACCACCAGTTTGGGGATGGTAGGCTGTACTAAAACAGAGTTGAGTTTCAATGGATTCAAAGATAGCTCTCTAGAAGTGTGATGTGAAGAGGGAATCACGATCACTAATGATTCTTCTGGGCAACCCATGTAGCTTGAATATCTCCTTGATAAACAACCTTGCAAGGTCTGAGGCTTTATAGTTTGTCTTAACGGGAATAAGGTGTGTAACCTTAGTAAGCATATCAGCCACAACCATAATGGAGTTGTATCCTCCTTGAACTTGGGGTAGGCCAACAACAAAGTCCATACTGATGAATTCCCATTTCATTTGGGGAATGTCAAGTGGTTGCAACTTTCCTGGCATTTTGACATGCTCGGCTTTAATACGTTGACAAGACAAACACTTGGTGACATATTTGAGAACGTCACCTTTAAGCCTCTCCCAAAAGTAGCTCTTCCTGACTGCATTGAGAGTTTTGGCATAGGCGGGATGTCCTGAGAAAGGGGAATCATGAGCTTCCCACAGTATCTTCTGCTTGAGCGACTGGCTTGCCGGTATGCATAATCTCATTCTGTAGTAGACAAGTCCACTATTGATAGAGAATTTTTGATACTTAGCCTGTAGCTTCGGGTCTTGATCTTTGATAAGGATCTCCCTTAGCATGTTCTGATAGGTTGGATCATGGCATGCTTCTTCTCTAGCTAGCTCAAGTATCGGGTTGTTTGGCATGGATACCTTTGTGGGTAGAGATCTAGCTGTTGATGGATTTTGCAAGATTAGAGAATTAAGGAATGCCTTGCGACTGAGTGCATCGGCAACTACATTCTCCTTTCCAGGCCGGTATTTAATTTCAAAATCATACTCCTCTAGCACTTCAATCCGTTGACGTTGCCTCATGTTGAGCTCGTTCTGGGTAAAGATCCACTTGAGACTTTTATGATCTGTCACTAGAGTAAACTTGTTACCCAACAGGTAGTGTCTCCAAAGCTTTAGAGCATGGATGACAGGTAACAGTTCTAGATCATGGGTAGCATAATTCTTCTCATGGCTCTTCAGTTTTCTTGAAGAGTAAGCTACAGAATGACCTTCTTGCATAAGCACACATCCTAAGGCAAGCGCGCTAGCATTAGTTACTACTTCGAACTCCTTACTGAGGTCTGGAAGTTTCAGGATGGGTGCTGATACCAAACTTTGCTTTAATCTATCAAAACTAGATTGTTCGGCAGTTGACCATGCAATCGATGTTTGCTTCTTCAGTAAATCCGTCAGAGGTGCTGCAATCAAAGCATAGTTTTTGATGAAGACTCTATATCATCCTGTCAATCCAAGAAAACCACGTATTTCTTTGACAGATGTTGGTATTGGCCATTCTAGAACATCTCTGACTTTGGCCGGATCCACTGAGATTCCTTGTGCTGATATGATGAATCCCAGATATTCAATCTGATGTTTGAAGAATGCACACTTCTTCATCTTAGCATAAAGCTTGTGTGCCCTCATTGTTTCAAGGACAATGCGAAGCTGGGGTTCATGATCTTCTTCTTATTTGGAATAGACTAAGGTGTCATCGAAGAAGACGAGTACGAAGTCATCAAGATATGGCCTAAAGATATCCTGCATTAACCTGTTAAAGATGGCAGGTGCATTCGTAAGCCCGAATGATATGACTAGGAAATCAAAGTGTCCATATCTTGTGTTGAACGCCGTCTTTGGGATATCTTCTTCCTTGATCCTTATCTGATAGTATCCAGACCTGAGATCAATCTTGGAGAAGATCTTCGCACCCTGAAGACGGTCAAGAAGTTCGTCTATTCTAGGAATAGGGTACTTGTTCTTAATCGTTGATTGATTCAAACCTCTGTAATCAATACAGAGTCGAAGCGTTCCATCTTTCTTCTTTTGGAACAGCAATGGAGATCCCCATGGTGAAATGCTAGGACGGATGTAGCCCTAATCTAACAATTGCTTGAGTTGCTCCTTCAGCTCAATTGCTTCCGGGATGGACATTCTATAAGGCCTTTTTGCAATTGGCACAGCTCCTGGCACTAGCTTGATCTCATGATCCACTTCCCTTTGAGGTAGGAGTTCTGTCAGCTATTCAGGAAATACGTATGCGTACTCCTTTAGCCATGAAAGTTCTTCACTAGAATCCTGCTTCTGATCTAGCTTATTAAGCTTAATCAAGTAGACAGGTAGTCCCTTTCTAACTCCCTTTACAATCCGAGATGCTTTGGCCAATTGAATCTTTGGCTTTCCAGCCTCTCCTTGAGTTGTAACCAATTCCCCTTCAGACTTTCGAAAGGACACTTGGCACTTTCCACAATGAATGTAGGCGTCATTAGGTTTAAGCCAATCCATTCCGAGCAAACACTCATGGATACCTAGGTATGACCCTGAATTTGACCGAAGTCGTCTTTCCTTCGAGAAAGAATTCCACCTTAGCAGTTTGACTGGTATAAGTGACCTCACGACCATTTGAGTAATATTTTTAAGTGAAAATGTGATACCAACTGTAACGTGTCCACCTGTTTCCTTTCAGGACACATCTTAGCAGTCCATCGGGAAGAGAGCCTAGAAAGCTCTGCCCGGCACTCCCATGGAATTTTACGGGGTTTGCGATCTAGGGCTTCCCATGTCTGCCACGTAGTGGAAGTATTCCGATCGTTCCCACTTAGGACTGACTTGATTTAGGGTTGCCTCTAATGGTCATTTTCCTAAATGGTAGCTAGCATCGAACAAGCGAACTACTTTACGCAGAAACACCAAGGATGAAGCGGATTCATGCTGCACTTGGTTCAAGGAGAATGGGAAACGAGAGGGATGCAAGGCTTAACCTCTCTGCCCATAAGGCATAGTCCCATTCCGTTCCCCTAAAACAGCATAAATCGGGATTTTAGTAACCTTGCTGTTCAATTACGATTGAGAACTAAAATCCCGATTTATGTTGTTTTAGGGGAACGGAATGGGACTATGCCTTATGGGCAGAGAGGTTGAACCTTGCATCCCTCTCGTTTCCCATTCTCCTTGAACCAAGTGCAGCATGAATCCGCTTCGTCCCTGGCGTTTCTACGTAAAGTAGTTCGCTTAGGGTTCAACGCTAGCTGCCATTTAGGAAAATGACCATTAGAGGCAACCTTGATTCAGGTTGGTCCTAAGTGGGAACGACTGGAATACTTCCGCTATATGGTAGACACGGGAAGTCCTAGATTGCAAACCCCGTAACATTCCATGGGAGTGCCGGGCGGAGCTTTCTAGACTCTTTGCGATGGACTGCTAAGACGTGTCCTGAAAGGAAATAGGTGGACATGTTATAGTGCCCACCCCCCTCCACTAAGGGGGTTTTTATAGGCCAAGGGGGGAGAGGAGGAAGCATAGGGCCATGCTGCGTGAAGAAAGAGGGGGAAGGCTGTGATGATGCCGTGCTGCTGTGCTGCGTGGAGGAGGACTGGGAAGACGACGGCGTGCTGCGCCGTGAGCAAAGGGGGAGGTGGAAGGCGCTGCTGCTGCTGCTGCCAAGACTGCCGCCAGCTGATCAATCACACTCCTCCCCATTCGACACGTACATCACGTCAGAAGCTTCTAAGGGGGCTTCTATAAGCCCCTTTCACACAAGCCACCTTAAAGCCCATTTCCCATAGGCTTTTCCCGCAGCTTCATTCGCAAGAGGCCTTTTTCGCAAATAGGCTTCAAGGCCCACAAGCCATCCGCGTAAGCCCATTCCTAGCCACCCCGGTTTTCCCTAAAGAAGCTCATAAAGCCTCCTTTCTCGCAAGCATCATTCATTCGAAGTCCCGCGAAGGTATCATCTGCATACGAGGGAGAAAGTCAAAGATCTTGAGGCTGCGTACCAAGGCGAGAAAATTCACTGATCGCGTAAGGACAAAGGCAACCCGGAAGTCTGTAATTATGCCCACGATGGCCCCCAAGAAGTCGCAAGTTGTGCATGCAGGAGGTTCATCTCCTAGTATTCACGTGGATATTTCCCTGAGCCCACAAGTCCAGGTTTTTTTCTATTTTGATTTCATGTAGAAGTATTGCATTACGCATGATAATTTCATGGACTAGGATGCGTCTATGCATGTCAAACCCACCTAGCTAAAATGCAATTGGAAATAAAATGGGCTATTTGAAATTTACTAGAATTAGCTCATGATATGAAATTGGTCATTGGTATTTTCAATGGAATGAACGAAAAAAAAAAACATAAGTTGTCTATGCATTTTAGGACCTTATCAGTAAGTTGCCTTTTGTGCATTTCAAAGTGACGAGCCTAGAACAATTGTTGCCTATCATTATAAGGTTGAAATTATTAAAGTGCACCTTTGACTAGGCATGAAAAGATTAATCGCATGTCGCATTTTTAGACAAATCTTCTTGTAATGGTTCATTAGGGAATGTCATTAACCCTGTAGGAAATAGAAGCGCGCGGAAATGATTCTAGGAATTTGCATGTGGCATGTGATTGTAAATTGGAATAGGTTAACTCTAGTTTTTTTGGCATGAATTTCACTACGTTGTAGTTAGGAAAGGAGTGCATGTTGCACCCTCGTCATATGAAAAATTTCATTCATCATGAGTTGTATTTAAGGAAAGGCTACACGGTTCATTTAAGCATGAAATTTTAAAGGCTTAGAAAAAGAATTGTGAGCATGATCCTTGAATGTAAGACCTAGTAGGGTCAATGGAAGTTATGTTGCAATTTAACATGCGTTTTGGTCTTAACAAGAAAAGTTAGGGATTGTGAATTTAGTCGTACGTAGAAGCAACGAATCGCGTGCTTACGTAAATTGTGACATGTTGCAACTTGTTTTCTCTTTTAGATCAAGTTAACATCTCTAGGAATGGTTCGTCCTTGTCGCAAGACAAGTAGATCGAATTACCTAAATCACCTAACCCGTAAGGGATTCGCATGGGTTGGTTCAATCGATATGATAAATACCCCAAGTGCTAAATTGGGTTTAGCACATTAAGGACTCGACCTAGTTTCGCACTTGTTGCCAAGTTGAAACCCTCATACCCAAAGATCCTACCCACATTCATGGAATGTAGGGACAATTGGACGTTCATGCATGAAACGATCTAGGGTTTCTACCCTAAGGATCACTCGTTCAAATGATGAAACCCGGATTGAGTTGGAATCCCTAGGACCCGAACGTTGTCGGCCTAGTGTAATTAGGAGTGGGTTGGGTAAGAAGATACCCTAAACCCTGCTTCTTGTCTAATCATAATTCCATGGCCAGAAAACATCGTTCAATGGGTGAAATAATCCCTTGGAATAGAAGCGACACTTGTGCAACAAGTTACATCATCGCATGGTCTTATGGTTTGTTCACAAGAGAATTTTTCCATTCCTTGGAATGAGGTTGGCAGGTTCTTGCGCAAGTTTAACTTGCAAGAGGATGAGTAGTCATCCTGTTATAACACCTTTCTTGGAAAAAGTTGCCAAGTTAAGGGAAATTAGGTATGTGCTTGGAAGCAAAGGATCAGTTGACAATTTAGAGCGACATGGTCGCCAGGATTTATTGTTAATGTATGAGACCTAAGGTATTGGTTAAGTTGGATTAACAGGATATGGCCCTAACCCAAGGACGAAAGGGTTAACAAACAAACCCTTGGGGATCTTGCCAAGTCACAATTGATTTCGGATCGAATGCTGGATGCATTCAGAGAGAAGGATTCACTCCTTAGCAGTTGGCCAAATAAACGACCCCACTGGAATTGATTATGCTTGTAACAATTTAGAAGCACTGTTTGCATTGTTTGCTCAAGGAACTAAAAGATGGAAATATATTTAATGCTTCAGGTTGAAGGCTTGAAGGGAGAGGCAGCCTCAATTACCCCCGATTGTCTACCTGACCCTAACCAAGGGTGTTCTTAGCCGCGCTGAGAATATGGATCGAATCCGCCGCATGAGGTCTCTCTGTTGAGCGCTACTTGGAGCAGGAGGACGCTTGGGTGCCAGGGGGGGCTTTGACCGTAAATCCCTTGCCTTCCGAGCCCTGCACAAGAGGCCAACGTGACTCGGGATTGGATCTCGAGGCCCACATACTAGTCTACGGGCGGAATCTTGGATTAGTAATCCCTGTGGATTGCTGGATAGCCTTCGGGCGGATTATGGATTGCCTTCGGGCAGTTTATGGATTAGCCTGTAGGCTGGACTTTATGGATGTATTCCAAAGATAAATAAGATAACCTGTTGTAAAGGAACTTGTTTGACACTGTTTTTCTATGTCAAGTGCTAAGATTACGTGAAGGAACCACTGTCTAACGGACTAATTAAGGAAGCTATTTGATGCATGTCCAACTAAATGTGGTAGATAATTAGACAACTAAAGCAACCTTGAGGAAAGTGCGGTGGATGTGGCCATGGGTCCGTCCTACGGATGGGTGGTCCCGATTGGACGGGAACTTTTCTCAATCGTAATTGAACATCAAGGGCGTTGACCTAGAATTTAGGTTACTAAAATCCCGATTTATGCTATTTTAGGGGAACTGAATGGGACTATGCCTTATGGGCAGAGAGGTTGAGCCTTGGATCCCTCTCGTTTCCCATTCTCCTTGAACCAAGTGCAGCATGAATCCTCTTCGTCCTTGGCGTTTCTGCGTAAAGTAGTTTGCTTGGGTTTCGACGCTAGCTGCCGTTTAGGAAAATGACCATTAGAGGCAACCCTGATTCAGGTCGGTCCTAAGTGGGAATGGCCGGAATACTTTCGCTACGTGGCAGACGCGGGAAGTCCTAGATCGCAAACCCCATAACATTCCATGGGAGTGCTGGGTGGAGCTTTCTAGACTCTCTTCCCGATGGACTGCTAAGACGTGTCCTGAAAGGAAACAGGTGGACACGTTACAGTTGGATCATGGGTGAGGTTGCTTGACGGTATTTGGTGAAGTTTTGGAACTATCCAACAATGGATGCCAAA
Organism: Lygodium microphyllum; assembly: GCF_053477565.2. Lineage (NCBI taxonomy): Eukaryota > Viridiplantae > Streptophyta > Polypodiopsida > Schizaeales > Lygodiaceae > Lygodium > Lygodium microphyllum. Next base: position 136,569,135 of record NC_141146.1, on the reverse strand, counting down.
TGGATGGATGAGGATGGCTTGGCAGACCATCCTTAGTCGTTGCACCTTTACCTTGATGCTTTTCAGTTAGAGATGACTTTGGATCGAGGTCAGTTAGGCTCAAGAGAGCAAGGGTCTAGAGTATTGCTTGATGCTTGTGAGGGAGCTAGCACTTCCACTCCTCAATGATGGAAAACTCTAAATGTAGTGGATCTTCGATGTATCTAGTATACATTTAGGGTATTGTAGTTGATAGTATATTTGCTAGGAATCACTATGCAATGTACTAGTCGCTATATCTGGTATACAAATGATACAATTTATTATCTATAGCTCTAGAACTATACATTTGCATCACTTTATGCTCAATGTAGCATCAATTATGATCAACATTGGATCATTGGTTTTTCATCATTACAAATATCTATCTTATATTGATTTGCAGTAAATGGTTATTAGTTTTCAATGGTATTCATGTGATTGTTTGGAAAGTAGCATGTGTTATGATGCCATTGATATTTTAGCCATGGATTATGCTTGGTTTATGCTATACAATGGGCTGGTTTTACTAAATTCGAGCTCATGAGTAATGGATGCATCCCATGATATTTTGGTGATGATTTCAGAGATCCTTGATGAGTCATAAGCTATGTTACGCTTGCTGGTAATTTTGAATGTGTGTTTGGCAATGGCAACTTTTGGCAACAATGGCCAATGTTATCTTTACTATGATGCCTTATGGAAATTCCAATGCAGTACTTTGCTTTTGATGCATTCGACAATGCAGTCAGGGATAATTGCAAGGATTTCAAGGAGGAGGGTGGTCACAAGAACATGAAATTTTGTTTGCTCTACTTAACATTCAGATTATTTTTTAATCAAATGTTTAAATATGTGTTGCACGTGTGAAGTGCAACTAAGATTATTTCATATTTATGAGCCAAGGACCCAAGGAAATCAATGGGGATGTCAAAGGCAAAAGTTATCATAAGTAATGTTGCACAGATACTAAGTGGTATCTAGTGCAAAAAATTGGCTTAAGATATTTTATTATCCATAAGTATTAGTTGTTGGTGACACTAGGGATTTGGTATTTAATGCTACTTAATACGAATTGGGGGGCTAAAGAAGACTTGGGAACACTTAGGAGATGAATTGGCCTAGGCAATTTAACTGTTGGCTGGTCAAACTAATTTTTTGATACTAAAATAATTATTAAATTATTTTTAATATTTTAAAGAAAAAATTTAATTTAATGATGAAGATAGTATTAGAAAATTGAGTTTGAAGTCTACCACTTGGAACACTTGCCAACAATTGCAAGCTGGTGGAGACTATTGGAGGAGAGAGAGAGAGAGAGAGAGAGAGAGAGAGAGAGAGAGAGAGAGAGAGAGAGAGAGAGAGAGAGAGAGAGAGAGAGAGAGAGAGAGAGAGAGAGAGAGAGAGAGAGAGAGAGAGAGAGAGAGAGAGAGAGAGAGATCATTCTTTGCATAATTTAATTGTAGAGAGGTTGGGCAGTAGGTTGCCATCAATTTTGGTAATTTCCAACCAATCTTGACCAATTTTGGGGCAGGTGACAATAGCCAAGTGGTCCTCTCAGCTATGCATTGGCACGGGGATGCAGACCTCCACTACCGTGGTAGGCATAGGTCATCTCTATTTCATTGTGAAGCTGCTTTGTAGCTTCTTGCCGACGTCCCTCATTGGTTGCTCGTCCATGTGCACTTGTGAATGAAGGGGGCTAAATACCTAAGTCATCGAATGCTGCATCCCAGCTCGCTGGTCCCTCATTGGTTGTTGGTCCATGTGCACTACGAATGAAGGGGGCTAAATACTTGTCTTGAATGCTAGTCCATGTGCACTTGCGAATGAAGGGGGCTGAATACTTGTCTTGAATGCTGGTCCATGTGCACTTGCAAATGAAGGGGGTTGAATATCCGAGGTCAATCTCTTTGCTTCAATGGATGAATCATGCTATAGAGCCACACCCAAAGAAAAGGCCGTTAAATTGTTGCTGCATCATGGCACCAACATGTTGAGATATTTGCAATCACACCTATTGTAGCCTCTTTGTATGAGGTAGTTCTGGGCTTAGGACATGCAGGCAGACTAAATCCCATATGCACAGAAAGGAAAATTGCTACCCATCCAACAACTATAAAGCATTGTACTTGACTATCACTTTTTGATATATGATGAATGCAATATCATGATGCTTTCCCAATTCAGTTAGTGTCTTGGTCATTGTCATCCATTTATGAGAGTAACAGCCTGTGCTGCGGCTATAGCATTAGAAAATTTTAACATACCTATAGCCCTTGCTTGAACCATTCAATGGATCTCTGACTACCCTTATACACAAGATTGTGTTTATGAGTCCAAGTCTCAATCTTGGAACCTAATTCACTTGTGTAATAGGTCAAGTCTTGTCTATGTCATCATGAGCTTAATCTTCATCTTCGATCCACCATAGCCACAGCCATGCTCTAGATCTCGTATTTTTCAACATGGTATCAAAGCTTATTTGAGCATGGTACTGTCTCTCCGGTCTCTTCTCACCTCTGATCATCTCTCTCCAGCTTAGTCCAAGCTCTAGTTGAGTATCTAACTTCATCTCCTCACTTGAATCACACTCTCTCTACTTGGCAGCCATAGCTAGCATGCACCCACATGTTTTGGAGCTTCTTGATCTCCTTCTACAGGCTATATTTCCTCATGTTTTCTTCTACAAAAATCTTCCCTAACCCAGGGGGCATGTGCCTATTACCATAGACCCTAACATTGGTGCGCTGGCATTGTGCAATTCGTCAGCTGTTGCCATTTCAAAAACGCAGTTTGGTCGTACAGTTCGTGGAGCTCGCTTGTGCTATACCTTATCCTGCGCGTATAGGGAATTTGAAGCTCCTAATATAAACTCTCTCCCCACCAAGTATTGCCTTGAATTGTTGCGCCAATCATCTGCATGAGTTGGTTTAGTAGTCAGTTCAGAACCCTAGTTGCAGAGACTCCATAGCCACAATATCAAAGCTTCATCTTTTCTTCAGTTTCTCTCTCTCTTGCCAACCAAGCCAAAGCATAACTACCCTGGCACTGAAGTTTTTAGCAAATCCACACATCAAGGAGGGAAAGTTCTTGGAGATCTTTGGAGATTTTTGGAAGATTTGTGAAGATTGGAAGACCAAGCATTCAACATCAAGCTCAAGCTCTTCTCCCACTTCATTTCTCTCACTCCTCTTGACTCAACAGAGCTATTGCCACTCTGATTTGAGTTCCTACTAAGTTCCAGAAAAGCATCACTTCGAATCAGCAAGAGAAATCAAACATCAAGCAACAATAACATCAAGAATAAAGGTAGTATTTGCCATCACTTGTGCTTGTTAGCACATTCAAGAATCAACTCACTATTTGTCTCATCTCACTCATTTGATGCTGATGACAATCATGAAGATTTTTAAGTGGATACTACTCATGAAGAGTAGCATTACTCTTGTTGCTCATTTCAACTACATGGAAGACTTGTTTATTCCACTTGCAAGGATGGTTGGATTTACTTGTTTTGAAGAGCAATCGATGAATTCATTTGAAGATTTTGAAGACATTCCAACTTCCTTGGACATCATGGTATCTTTACTTGAGGGGGACATGAAGACTAATGCAAGCAAAGAAGACCAAGAAAAAGAGGACCATGAAGTAAAGGACCAAAAGAACAATGCAAGCAAAGCGTGGAGAAGAAGAAGAAGAAGATCAACCATGAAGACACTGAAGCTGCAAGCAAAGTAAAGAACAAGTACAAGATTAAAAAGTGCAAGCTGGACTACACCGATAAGAAGACCTACAATGAATTGAAGATCTATGTAAAAAGAAATGCTGAAAACCGTGAGGTCCTTGACCCAAATTTTTATTGACTTTTTTAGCCTTGTATTGCCTAGCCCGAAATGCTTTTGTCATAAGCTTGTAAACTCCTCATGTAGCCTTGTACTACAACCTCTGTACACTTTGTGAGGCCCTCATTACAACCTTTGGATGACCACCATGTTTGTGGTATCCACACTTGGCCTTTTTTGCGACAACCTCTGGTGTTTTGCCATGTTTATGGTGTGCCCACACTTTGCAGGTGTTGCTCTCACTAAAGTCTCTATACACTTTGTACTTTTTAGTTGTGATTGAGGAGGGGTGTTGAAATATTTGCAATCACACCTATTGTAGCCTCTTTGTATGAGGCAGTTTTAGGCTTAGGACATGCAGGCAGACTGAATCCCATATGCACAGAAAGGGAAATTGCTACCCATCCAACAACTATAAAGCATTGTACTTGACTACCACTTTTTGATATATGATGAATGCAATATCATGATGCTTTCCCAATTTAGTTAGTGTCTTGGTCATTGCCAGTCTTATACACAAGATTGTGTTTATGAGTCCAAGTCTCAATCTTGGAACCTAATTCACTTGTGTAACAGGTTAGTCTTGTCTATGTTATCATGAGCTTAATCTTCATCTTCGATCCACCATAGCCACAACCATGCTCTAGATCCCGTGTTTTTCAACACAACGCATGCACCTACACCCAAAGAAAAGGTTGTTGAATTATTGCTTTGAAACTAGCTTCTACACACCATGAACCAATCGAGGAGCACCTTGCAAACCACAAACAAATATGAAGAGAGCAATGAAGGTACGCTCCTCCCTCTCCCTCTCCCCCCCTCTCTCTATGTGTGTGTGTTTGTGTTTTAGGCCCTGCTCGTCCTGCAGATATGATTGATAGATGGTCAAATTGCTCTATGATGGTTGCAATATTTTTGAGTTATGTGATGAGGTGTGAGATATTGTTGTCTTGTTGATGATGGCATGTCCTTCCCCATGGTTTGGTCAAGCCACAAATGGAATATGGTGGTTGCCTCCATTGTCGAGGTTCAATAAACTTGTTCACCAAATGCATGTCCCGAATGACATCTCTCTCTCTCTCTCTCTCTCTCTCTCTCTCTTTGTGCCTACTTGTAGGCTTGAAATGACATCTGTGGTGTAGCACGCGGCTCTGGCATGACTAGATTGCATAAACATCATTGCCATGTTGGTCACTTCTTGCAGTATGATGGCTTATACCACATACATGCTTAGATGTAATGTGTTGCTTCTAATGCTTTTGGATGGAGCGCTATTCTTCATGATAGCATGATAGTTTGATCTTGTCACAATAGATTGTTGGTTCCAAATGGATTTGTTGTTTGTAAATAGACAATTTGGTCTTCATGGCAGTATGGCATCTTTGCTTTCCACCAAGATTTGCTGTTTCTAAATGTACGTGTGTGAGTTTTCGTAAGTAGGATTGTCATCGGGTTCAAGGGAAATTGTACTACTTCTAATGCAAGGGAAATCCTACAGTGCATGGTGTGCTTATCGCATATGGATTGATGTAAGATTAGTTCCATGATTTTTTGGCCAATTTTTGTCTTGCATGCCATTGCGAGGAGATTGGTAGATAGACAATATGCAAATTTGCTATGGATGGGTGGACTAACAAATTTTGAATTCAATAGCACATGGAAGGTAAATTAGGTGAGATTTTCTCACTCTTAGCTCCATTTTTGCAAGTTGTCTTTTGATTCACTTGCATGTTTAAGTGGAAACAATGGGAGCATGAGAGAGTGACAAAATTTAGAAAAGCCTTGCATCATATTATGCGTCCCCCATGAATGTTGGGTTGGAGCATTTGCATACATAAAGGATTATGGTAGATATAGTCACTTGGAGATGTCATGTCATACAAAACTCTGTGGGTTATAGGGGTGGCTACTAGCAAGTGGCTTACAAAATATGAGATGGGACTAGAAAATATGACCTAGCATGACAAGGGGGTCGCAAGACGACGTTCTTTGGCAGCTTTGTGCTTTGCCGGCCTTGCATGGCATGAGTTCATGGATGACACTGCAAGAGGCCTCAAATCTTTTGTAGGTATGGTTTCCCCCTCCCATAGGGCAACACTCAAACATGGCATGTTGACATTCCCATACCGTCCGAGCTTGGCACAAAGTGGCTTGCTCCCCCCCTTTGCTGTCTCTTTGCCTCCAAAGCGGCAATTTGCTTTGCTCTCTTTTGAGCTTGTAGCTCCTTTTCCTTCCTAGCTCTCTCCACTTCCTCTTGCTATGCAATCTTGGCCTTCATGCTTTCAATGTAATGATTAGAGGTCAATATAAGTAAGTTGGTGTAATCCACAAGTGCCTCTCTTGTAGGCCTATGCACACTCACCTCCACACAAGGCACATTTAGGAGCTCCAATGTACAAGGAAGGGGATCATCCAAAGTGGGTTGCTCATTTGACATTGGCCAAATAGGTGCACCGGATGGGTGTTGTGGAGATCAACCAATGTTGGAGCAAGATCTTGCTCTTCATTTCCCATCTAACGTGTATTGGGCACATGATTACAATCTTGACTATCCAATGTGTCCAGATTGTCTTGTGTGGTTGCATCCATGGCCACAAAGTCCATGTGTGCACAAGGGATGTGATCAACGCTGAGTGTATCTTGATTGAGAGGTCAAATCCAAGTGGCTATTAAGCTTGCCTTTATGTTCCCAACTGTCATAGCCTTCTTTAATGCGCTTGAAGCAATATATGCAATATCAGCCTTGCTCACTACTGCATCATGGTTCTTTACTCACCAAATTGCCCTTTCTTTCTTGAAGGCAGTCTTGAATGGCTTAAGGATGGAGACATCCAACAGTTGAAGTCGATGGGATGTATGAAACCAGAGAGTGATGATATCTATGCACCATGACTTGGCCCTAGCAACAAGCTCTAAGCTAGTGTGGCTACCATGACCATCCAGGACCAGCAAATAATGATTGCTTAGTGAGACTCGGCACCACTTGCTTGAAATGCTCCATCCATGCAGAGAAGAACTGCATTGTCATCCATGCTTTATTTTGCATAGATACTGTGGCTCCCTCTTTGCATTGGCTGAGGTAATTTTGCATAGCCCTATTTCCCTTGAATATGTAGTACCTTAGCAATGAGTGGCCTTTAGCATTCACACAACTATGAATGGTCAACCACTCCCCAGAGTCCAGTGTCATGCCATACACAGCCCGTGTGCCCTTTTTTGCTAGAACCTTCATTCCTCCATCTCTAGACCTTTGGTAGCCAGTTTCATTTGCATTCCAAATGTTACTAGGTGGGTAATTGTGTGGGTTGTACAAGAGCTTTAGATTCTCATACAATGAATAAAGCTGTGTTCTTGTAGTAAAACAGTAGGTCCCATATGCAGTTGACATATTCGATCATCATTTCCCCTGTTGCTCATAGGTAAAAAGGCCTGCGCCTTATGTCAGGTTAACTTTCTGCCAGTAACATCAGATTAATTTTATAGCTGATGTCTGCCTTACTCCTTGGGTTGTTCATATGCAAGTAAAAACAGCTATGGCTGCTCCTCTCTATTGCCTCATGTACTATCCCGGTGCCCATTTGGTATCATTTAACAGCAAGCCAATGGATGGAATTGATTCTTCATAGATAAAAGCGGTGTTTTTATAGTAAAAGTTCAGGTCCCATATGTAGTCCACATATTCAATCACTCGTTCACCTGTTGCTCATAGGGTAAAGAGGCCAGCAGCCAGCCTTAAGCGTTAACTTTCTGCCAATAGACAAGGGCAGGAGTAGCCAAAATGACCTATTTCAAATCCCACTGCATTAATACGTTCTCCAAAAAAAGGGCAGTTCATTTTCCTTTGATACTTTCCAAAGAGCATTGAAATCTGCAAGAGCCCATACTAAGGTCAATGTAGGCCGTTATCAAGGTCAAGCTTGTGTGAATGGGGCCCACCTCCCTATTAGAGAGGTGCCCCTCAATCAGCCTCTTTACCCTGGTTGCCAAATTTCTCTTGACTGATTGAATGATGCTTCATAACTTGGTTGATGCACTTTACAATCCACATAATAGAAGCTTTCGTGAATTGGTCTGACAGTCAGTTCCAGGTTTGCAAACAAAGGCTCTGCTTGATCAAGAAGATTTATCAAAGAAAACTAGGTGTTGCACGAGGTCACAGGCCACCACTTTAGCCATCCAGTGCAGCATAAATATTTCCAAGCATAACATATGGTGTTGCATCAGTTGGATCCAATTCTGCAAAGTGATCTGCAGCACGCACACCCCTGTCTACATCGCCATGGGTTTTACAAGCTGCAAGCAAGCTTGACCATGCTGAAGCCAAATCTCCAAAGGGCATACTGTCAATCACATCTTCTGCTTCCTCTAACAGCCCTGCTCGGCCAAAAAGGTCAATCATGCAAGCATAATGCTCCATTTGAGGCCTTGCACCATAATATCTAGAAATTGACATAAAATAGCTCCTGGCATGATCAATCCACCCCATATGACTGCAAGCTGTAATGACACATGTGAAGGATATCTTGTTTGGCTCGACTCCATCGGATTGCATCTGATGAAAAAGCTTGATAGTGTCATCACCATGCCCATTCTGGGCATATGCAGTAAGCATGGCATTCCAAGATGCCCCATCCTGCTGAGCTATTGTCTGAAACACATCCCTGGCATATTCTACTAGTCCACATTTACCATAGAGGTGGATCAAGGCTGTGCCAATGAGGACATCTCGCTCAAGAGAGCATTCCACAATTGCAGCATGAATTTGTAGGCCCTCATCTAAGGCTGCCAAACTAGAACAAGCTTCAAGGGCACAAACAAAAGTGACCTTATTCGGCTTTACACCAGATACCTTCATTTGGTGAAACAGATCAAGAGCCTCTTGGTTTAAATAATTATCTACACATGCTGTCATCATTGCAGTCCAACTGACCACATTTTGCTGAGGTATTCTTTCAAACATATCCCTTGCTTCAAGTAAACTGCCACACTTGCTATACATGTTTAAGAGGGAATTTGCCACAGCAACATCTGTCTCACACCCACTATTAACAGAAAATGTATGTAGCTTATGCCCTTGCTTTATGTCTATCAAGTTTGCACATGCATCAAGTGTGCACACTATGCTCACAGGACCTATTCTCATGCCTATCCAAAGCATCTTATAAAATAGGTCCAAAGCCTCCTTGTAATGCCCATTTTGAGTATACACAGTGATCATTGCATTCCACGTGATAGTATCTCTTTGGCCAATTCTGTCAAAAACAAACCGTGCATCATCCAGCATTCCATGCTTGCCATACAGATTAAGAATGGCAGTATTCACAGGGACATCGTCTTTATATTCACTTGAACTGATAGCTTCTAGAAGCTTCTGCATTTCTTGTTGCGTCACTACGGAAGCACATGCTTCTAGAATGCAAAGATATGTAACCTTGTTTGGCTGCAGACCTTTCCCTTGCATCTGCCAAAAGAGATCCAGAGCCTCTTTACCATGACCGTTCTGCGCACAACCTGCAATCATTGTGTTCCATACAACCAGATCCTGACCCTTGATTTCATGAAAGACTCTCCTCGCTCCATCCATATTACCATTTTGCGCATAGGCCCTTATGAGTATACTCCATGAAAAAGAGTTATGTAGATTGATTCTATTAAATGCCTCTTCTGCATCTTCCATACACTCACAGTCTGAATACATCAATACAAGGCAGTTACCGATGTAGGTATTCCGATCGAAACCGTACTTACGAATATGGGAATGAAGCCGTATGCCATCGAGCAGGGCCTTCTCAGCACCGCATCGACGGAGGAGTGGTCCTAGACTGGCAATGTCAGGCACACTCAGCAGCATCTGGTTCAATGCAACACGCAAGGGAGGGGACGAGGCATCCTGTTCTCTGGGAGGGGGTGGTTTGGGAAGCCGCGAGATGTTAGAAGGGGACATGGCAGCGCGCAGCGGCAGCGGCAGTGGTAGCCATGCAGGGGAGGCAGCTCTGAGGAGGGGCCCAGCCTGGGCCACAACATCCCTGCTCCTCCATTGGTTTGCGGCCAAGCCAGTTCGTGTCTGCAAAGGTTGTGCCACCGTGTCCTCGCTGCATACAGGAGGGTAGCAGGCAGTCTCTCTCTGCAACATGACATGGAGTCATGCGGGCCTCACTCGAAGGACCTCCGGCGCCAGTAAGCAGGCCTGCCTCACACGCAATTCTCACCGACAATCACCATCGCACAACAGGCCGTCAGCAGCCGACCAATTGTCTCGAAGAAGAGACACCTGACAAAATCGCTGCTATATCGCCATTTCTATGCATCCCAAACGCGATGGCTCGGTGGTTGGCATAATTGTGAGGTTGTGATTCACATAATTTCTTGGACTTCACTACCGGTTGAACACATTGTACCATCGGAACAAGTCCGTGCTACCTTAACATTGTAAAATGTGTTAGTAGTATGAAACTGTAACTAGGTTAACATGTGCAGCTTAGTAAAGGAGTTTAAAGTTCTATATCCAGTTCTCGCATGTTTGCTATGCAGCAGTTTTATTGATGGTGTTTAGACATGCGTCATATTTCGAAGCGATGTACTTTTGTAGATAAACTTTTACGTTGTTTAAATACATGGAGAATGTCAAAAGGAGAATATGATGCATACGTAGTTTGAGTCATTGATCATGATTTTGAACATTTATATTTCTTTTTGGTTGTAGACGCCATGACTAAGTGGGAATGGGAATGGAAACACTGCATTTTCCAAGGTGATATCTAGGCAGGGTGAGGTTCTTGTAGGCAAGCCGTTCATCATGAATGTCATTGTTCTTTCAATGGGATGGTTATTATTATGTAATATGATGCATGAGAACTCATGTTGATTGGCTCTTAGGAATGCATGTCGTTGGCTTGGCTTGACTACATTTTTTAGCAAACCGTAACACTTTCATTCTCGTGATCTGCCTGGAGCATTGGCTCGAATGGAGAGCTTTCATGATGGAGCTCTATAATCCTTTCGATGGATTGCCTGTTGAGGATGCAAAGCCTTGTCCTTGGATGTGGATGTTCTACTATAGCCATGTACTTCTTAATCAGTGGATTATGTAGCATCTTGAAAGCAAACACATTCGCAATATCAGATGTAGTCAAGTCAAATCTAGTAGATGGCTACAAAAGCGATCCATCATTCAAAGAGACTAGATGGTTATCAAGAATAGATTGATGGTCCAAGGTTCCGTTTGCAATTGCTCTTGTCGTTTTGCAGACCGAGATGGATGTATCAATGATGCTCAATAGTTGAAGCTGTAATGGCTTTGCATTGAGAATTCATTTTGTGTAGTCTGGTAAGAGTGACACCACGTATTTGTTTCTGATGCCAAGAGGCATATTACACGATGGATTCTGTACCACGATGGATTCCGTGAGGTTTTACGGTGGATTCTGTAAGATTTTATTACCGGGGCTCATACACAAAGTGGATTCTTTGTGCGAGAAGTCGATGGGGACGCCTGTCCTTTTCGGGCGTTTTGTTAATTTTATGTGTACATGGGTGATTTCATAGCGGGTGATTCTGCAAAATACATATTTAAATTAATAAACGTTTATGAGTTTAGAATGCGCACTCGTGATAAATTAAGGTTAGGATTGATTTCTAACCAATTTATTTATGTAGCTGAAGACTGCTAGGTATTCACTTTTGTCGGTTTAATTGTATTATTTTACTAACAATTGTGAATGCTTCAGTTGATGTGTAGAGATAGCAGTGGTGGTAGTGGAAAGCATTGGAGGATAGTGTGTATTCAAATTATTATCAATATTTTGATGGGCGCGTGTTTTAGGCATGGCACCTATATTTTGTCGCGCTTATTTATCAAGGCGCTTGATATTTATTTATTATTTTTGTATGCGCATGGGTGCACGATTTAGATATTTGTATTGGACATTGTATTTTGGTATGCCTGACTTCTTGGGCGCCCATTAGCTTTAATCCTTTATTGGCATAAAAGCAAACTCAAAAGCTAAAACGTGCTATTTTGTAATTTGGGCAATTATTTGAGCTTGAAGATGATTAATATATGAAATACATGCTTTGTGGAGCGCTCACACAAGACATGGGGGGAGATTGCACCCAATTGGTCTCTTGTTTATGTTGTGTAAGCTTTCTACATTGATTTGTGTGCAAAAAGTAGAGTTCTTTTGTTCTTGGGGACCTTCTGATGCTCACTACGCGTGCTTACGGCATCCGATCTGTGCACCACTGGTATCAGAGCGAAGCTGAGATCGAGAGCTTCCAATCGCTTACCATCTTGCGCAAAGGCGGAGCTCCTGGAACGATCGATCTCTACAGTCAGTTTCATCGCGAATGGTCGATACCAGCATGTTCCTGGCGGTCAAGAACCCCCTTCTGCACTCTTTGATCGCGAAGGACCAGCCTGTGGAGGTGGAGGACCACGTGGACATCTCCTTCTTCAAGTCGTTTTGAAACAGATAACAGTAAGCTCCATAGCCAAAAAGCTTAAAAGCTTTATCTTAAAGGTTAATAAGCTTAATAGTAAGCTTTATAAGAAGCTTATAAAAGCTTCAATCATCGAATTTGACGATTGGCGGCAAGAGGATATTCAGAATGGCGTCGATTCCGTTGACGACGTCTTTCTGTCCACGAAATTCAGCTTGTTGACTTAAGATTCTTAAGTCCTCTAAGTTACCAAGCTTACTTACTCCTACAAGTCAACTAAGTCACAAGGCTACTAAAGACTTACTCCAACCACTCTCAAAGGGGCAGTTCACACACAGAAGCACAGAATAGTTTATTGCTCTCTAGTAGACTCTGTTCACACATGTAGACTTGCTGAACCAGTTTCAACAAACGCAGAAGGTCATACGCAGGTCATAGGAAGATTATACGCCGTTTCTACGAAGACGGTTGTGACAACGAATACCGCAATCACAAAGGATAAAGACCATAAAAGCCAAACAAAAATTTACAAGCCTTGTATATCCACCTTTGAGCTACGCTCATCCTGCTAATAAGATTTCAAGAGTGTGAGGTCTTTTGAATTTTACAGGATGACGCAACAACACATGGACAATTTTATGGCTGAAGGTGATTTACCTGAACCAACGATGGAGCAAAAGTTGGATTTGATTATGATGTAGCTCGATGAAGAACGAAGAGCCCAACAAGCTTTGCAAGTTCAATTGGCCAATTTGCAACGACTATCACTGACAAAGATGGACCGCAACCCGAAGATCTTATACGACGTACCATCGATGCGACACTTGAAGTCCAATCCATCCGCAAAGAAACAAAGATAAGTAAAAGAAACTTCAAATTTCGTACTTTCAATGGATCACGAGATGGAAAGACTGTACTTGCATTTATCAGTCAATTTGATGATTACTTCCATGAAGAAACATATGCTGAGAAAGACAAAATTAAATGTGTCACTAACCATCTAGTTGATCGAGTATCTTTATGGTGGACTGTGGTCCGCAAGAGCATTGATCGTTCCACTACTTGGGAGAGTTTCCAAAAGAAGTTTTTGCAAAATTTCCTTCCTTCTCAGTTCTATGGAAAAGCCATTAAGCAATGGGATCTTCTACAGCAAAGAGATCGCGAGCCTATTTCCCAATACACTGAACGTTTTTGGAATGCCCTATTGCAATTACGCATGTTTGAAGATGTACCTGAAGCAACTCACAAACACAAGTTTATGTCTGGCGTACTTGGACATTACTATACTGAAGTCAATATGTTCAAGCCTACAACTCTTGAAGATACAATTTCCTTGGCTCATGACACTAAAGACAAGATTTGCGGAAGAGATAAGCGACCACAACAATTTCAAACTAATGGTAACTATGGTTCCAAACAATTCAATTCAAATTTTCGAAGATTCAATCAAAGTCGTTTTCTTCCATCTTCATTCCGTAAGTCTTGGACACGACCACCTGCTTTGCCATCAAATACTAATCCAAACCCTAAGCCATCCTCACAGCCAAATTCCAACATTCCTAAACTTCTTGCAATTACTAACAATGTATCTAAAGCCAAACCCATAGTTTGTTACAAATGCCATCAACCTGGACATCTAGCAGCCAATTGCCAAACTAAAAAGCCACATGTCCATATCAATTATCTTGGAGCAATGAAAGAAGAAGAACGTGAGAAAATGCCTGACTTTACGGAAGATGATGACGACATTGGTACTACTTCGGATACTTTGCTAGGTATGCCAACTCTCTATTCTTTGTTAACAATGAAATGTTTTGTGCATGGTAAAGAAAAGACTATTTTACATGATGATGGTAGCACACATGACTTTATTTCTGCAAAGTTAGTTAAAGAATTGAATTTACAAACTCTTTCTACAAATTATCGCATTAAAGCTGCATTCCTAGGCATGAGATATAATGGAATACAAGAGGTGCATAACTTAGAAATTAAAATTGGTGAATATACTGAATGAAGAAATTTCCTAGTTGTACCTTTGCAGTATAGTGACATTATCTTAGGAATGCCTTAGCGTCATCAGTATAATCCTGACATAGATTATTCTACGCATTCAATTAAAATTTATTTTCAAGGAAAACAAATCACATTGCATGGTATGCACGCTTCTAATAATTTTCCACTACTTACTCATACTCAGGCTAAACGTGCATTACGTAAAAGTAGCAAATCTTATTTAATATGGGTGAATGAACTTCAAGCTAAAGAAAAACAAATGCATCCTAGGCATACACAATTTCTTGCTCAATTTCAAGATTGTTTTGCTGATGATTTACCACCTAGACTACCACCTTCACGTCCTGAAGATCACAAAATAGATTTAATTCCTGGAACACAACCACCATGTAAAGCACCATATAGGCATAACCAAATTGAACAGAAAGAAATTCAAAATCAAGTAGAGGAATTGCTTAACAGAGGATTAATTAATCTTAACTTAATTAACAGTAAATATTCTACATCCGAACTTAAATTTTATTTAGGGCACGATATTAATCCTAATTAATAGTAAACTTAAACCATCCGAACTTAAATATTCTACATATGATAAAGAATTGCTAGCTGTAGTACAAGCCTTATGTCAATGGAAACATTATTTAATGGGTTCTGAATTTATGATCAAAACTGACAAACAAAGCATTAGATATCTCCTTAGTCAACCCCAAATATCTGACTGACATATTAAATGGGCAGCTTTCATTCAAAGTTTTCATCCCCTTATACAATATCAACCAGGAAAAGAGAATGTTGTAGTCGACGCTTTAAGTAGAAGACCAACAATTCATAATATTTCTGTGATATCATTTGATTCCCTTATCCTTATGAAAGATACTTATCATCAGGATATTACTTTTCAAGCTGATTGGAATAAATTAGTTGCAAATAATTGAATTCCTATTGATTCACTGTCTTACAATAATGGATTCATATTTTATGAAAAAAGATTGTGTGTGACAGTTCCATTTAGATCTTTTGTTTTGAATGAGATTCATTGTCCTCCATATCAAGGTCATAGAGGAATTATATCTACTTTGCGTACATTGACTGAAGATTTTTATTGGCCACATATGGACACTGATGCATCTAACTTTGTTTAGTTTGTCAACGAGTTAAAAGACACCATGGTAAACAATATGGTTTATTAATGCCATTATCTATTCCATCACGACCATGGGAACAGATTTCAATGGACTTTATCACTGGTTTACCTAACACTAAAGCTAACCATGATATGATTTGGACTGTTGTAGACAGGTTTAGCAAACAAGCATATTTCATTCCATGCAAGAAAACTTTAACTGCATCTCAAGCTGCTCAATTGTTTTTGAAAACTGTGTTTACTAATCATGGTCTACCAAAAGTTATTATTTCTAATCGTGATTCTAGATTTTGTAATAATTTTTGGATTACTTTGTTTGCTAACTTAGGAACAAAGATTGATTTTTCATCTGTATTTCATCCTGAAACAAATGGTCAAACAGAAGCTACTAACAGTACTATTTTAGATCTTTTGCGTGCTTACATTATTTCAAAACCACACACATGGGATACATATCTACTTTACTTCAGTTTGCATATAACAATACACCACATATAGCTACAAAGAAAGCACCATTTGAAGTTATTTATGGATATAGACTGCCTACACCTGTTGCATCATTATAAAAAAAAAATTCAAACTGCTGATGATATTGCTAACATGCATGCCACTATTTTTGATGAAGTTAAAGATATGATTGCCAAAGCCCAGCAATTATATACAAAACAAGCAAATAAGAAAAGACAGGCTATGAATTTTAAAGTTGATGATTATGTTTGGTTACGCATAGAAAAACGTAGATTACAAAGTGTAGATAAATACCCAGTTGTGAAATTAGCACCTAGATTCTATGGACCATTCAAGATCATACACAAAATCAATGACAATGCATTTAAACTAGAACTACCACAACATTGAAAAATCCACAACACCTTCCATATCAGTTTATTACGACCCTTTAGAGGCCAATTACATGTACACCGTGTCTATGAA
Source organism: Lygodium microphyllum (assembly GCF_053477565.2). Lineage (NCBI taxonomy): Eukaryota > Viridiplantae > Streptophyta > Polypodiopsida > Schizaeales > Lygodiaceae > Lygodium > Lygodium microphyllum. The sequence continues at coordinate 136,552,743 of NC_141146.1, read as the reverse complement.
AACCCTCCTTTGTTAGATGATGAGACTGAAATCCTTGAGCCTAAAACTATTATAGATACTGACTTTATGACCACTAGAACTGGCAGTAGATATTCTAGATATTTGGTCAAGTTTAAAAACCATCCTGTTGAAGAGGCCCGATGGATGCATGCTAGAGACTTAAATGCTTTGCTCTGTTAGCTCCACATTGAGCTAATAGCAATTGAGGACAATTGCTATCCCACCCCGGGGGTATGATGCCAGGAGGCATATTACACGGTGGATTCCGTGATGTTTTACGGTGGATTCCGTAAGATTTTATTACCGGGGTTCATACACAAAGTGGATTCTTTGTGCGAGAAGTCGATGGGGACGCCTATCCTTTTCGGGCGTTTTGTTAATTTTATGTGTACATGGGTGATTCTATAGCGGGTGATTCCGCAAAATACATATTTAAATTAGTAAACGTTTATGAGTTTAGAGTGCGCACTCGTGATAAATTAAGGTTAGGATTGATTTCTAACCAATTTATTTATGTAGCTGAAGACTACTAGATATTCACTTTTGTCGGTTTAATTGTATTATTTTACTAACAATTGTGAATGCTTCAGTTGATATGTAGAGATAGCAGCGGTGGCAGTGGAAAGCATTTGAGGATAGCGTGTATTCAAATTATCATCAATATTTTGATGGGCGTGTGTTTTAGGCATGGCGCCTATATTTTGTCGTGCTTATTTATCAAGGCGCTTGATATTTATTTATTATTTTTGTATGCGCATGGGCGCACGATTTAGATATTTGTATTGGACATTGTATTTGGGTACGCGTGACTTCTTGGGCGCCCATTAGCTTTAATCCTTTATTGGCACAAAAGCAAACTCAAAAGCTAAAGCGTGCTATTTTGTAATTTGGGCAGTTATTTGAGCTTGAAGATGATTAATATATGAAATGCATGCTTTGTGGAGCGCTCACACAAGGCATGGGGGGAGATTGCACCCAATTGGTCTCTTGTTCATGTCGTGCAAGCTTTCTACATTGATGTGTGTGCATAAAGTAGAGTTCTTTTGTTCTTGGGGACCTTCTGACACTCACTACATGCGCTTACGGCATCCGCACCAGTTTCTCTCTTTCTTCGCAAGACATGGTCGGCATTTAGTTGTTGTCATGTTGACTTCGTGTTGTTGGCATGCAAGGATGAGAATAGTGCTCGACAAAGCTGTTGTAACTTGTATTTCTTATGTAAATGGATCATTCTTTTGTGAGTTGACAACATGATGTTGCATTGTGACTATACCATGAGATGCACACATTGTTAGTCTTCCAATGATGCTTTCACATTTTATCGCCTAAGATGATTCGAATTTTTATATGTCGTACCAAGGCGTGCAACAAACAATTTTAGTGATGTTTATCTAAAAGCCGTAGTTTTTCTTTTTCTAGAGGTCCTGAAGGATGCCTTGTGACTTTGTTTCTTCGTAGTGTCCATTGATGCTGATGAAAACAATATGTTTTTATAATAAAACTAGAGTATACTTGTTCACGAAAAAACATGCTATACTTCGTAATTTTATTTTAAAAAAAGATTATTTTTTCGATGTGCAAGGATGATGATTTTTTTTCTCACTAGTAATTTTAATAAAATAAAATAAATAAAAAATAACAATACTTCAAAAACTTAAAAAAAATAAAATAAAATGAGAAAATATGCTATATAGCATGTCAAAGAGTTGGCACAAATGTCTTCGTAATTAAATAATTATGGGAAAAGGTGTCATTCCCTCGTCCATTCAAAATATCCAGTTTGTTGAAGTTTTACGTTTTCATTTTTTTCAGTACGTTTGAAAGTTCGTTATGCTTTCGTTTTCGCCATACGTCCATAAGATCGTTTTCTTTCATTTTTCTTTCACTACTATTTACTAATCCTAAAAAGAACGAATGACAAAGATTTGAATCTAACCTTAATAAACTAAAAAGATGAAGGACAAACTTATCTAAACTAATCCTAAAAAGAATGAATGACGAAGATTTGAATCTAACCTTTTAGCTTCAAACGCGATGACCGAGGAACTAACTTATGCATCTCCACACACTTGTGCATGACCTTCCTCTCTCTTCAAATAAGAGACGAATTTCGTAATGAAGAGAATGGCCCATACTACTTAACTCTCCCCCTTTTCTATAGGCTTAAGGCTTCCCAACATTCAAAGCTTTCCTTTAAGCTTTTTAAAGCTTTTGTAGTTTACAAACTTGAAAACCCTAAAAGCTTTCAAATGTTTAAGCTTTTCTTAAAAAGCTTTTCTTCAATTTTGGGTGCAAGCTTATGTTTTCCTTGTCTAACCCGAAAAAATAACCAAAAAATACAAAATGTCACATAGCTACACTTGTAATAATAGAAGTTTCTTCTAGAGATAAATTTAGCCATCAACGGATGAGATTAAGGGTCCAATGGTAAGTTTGATCAATAAGGCCTGGTCTAGAGGCCATCTCCTAGACTTTTGGAATAGTTGTATCATCACATTGTTTCCAAAGCAGGGCCAAAGTGTCAAATTGGGGCAAAGGAGACCTATATCCTTGATGTGTACTGTCTATAAGATTTTGGCAAAAGCTATCGCCATTCGATTTAACCCGATCATGCAACAATGCATCCACCCCCTGCAATATGGGTTCATAAAAGGGCAATCTATTCTAGACAATGTTCTCAATGTCATCATGGCTATAGATTGAGCCTAAAAGTGTGGACATAAATTTATTTTCCTATGATTGGATATAAAAAGGGAATTCGATAAGCTTAGTTGGGAATTTCTAAAAGAATCCATGCTGGCTTTGGGATTTTCAGAGAAGATTGCTAACTTGCCATATTTCCTTGCAGTGGAGCCAAAGCCTAGGTCTCTATAAACGGCACGTTGCTGGAACCTCTTGTAATAAGTAGAGGTGTGAGGCAAGGGTGCCCAGTTAGCCCGCAATGTTCGTTGCAATGTCACACCCACTATTTTGCAGGTTGGAAAAGTTGGTGAATTTGGGATAAGTGGAGGGGTTCAAATATAGGGGAAAGAAACTCCTAGGGCTACATAGATGATTTATTTATGATGGAAGGGGCAAGCAAGGACAACCTAGAGAGGACCATGCAGATACTTAATGTATATGAGAGGGCAACATGGCTCCAAATCAACTTCCAAAAGTCACAACTAATCAGTGTGATAGAAGAAGATGTCATGGGCCTTGGATGGCTGGGGAAGATAGTCAACAAAGGAACTATCTTCAGGTATTT